>NC_025693.1:33273327-33275004 GCF_000633955.1 Camelina sativa
AAGGCTGACCTGATTTCTGGATAAACCAGTCTGTCGTGCTAAGAGGTGCTTATCAGCATCGCTTGGGTACCTGAGAAAGAGACCAGAAAATGACTTCACAATCTTTAGAACCCTAAACCCAATAATTATTTATTTATTTTTTGCATAGAGAGAGAGATAAGAGGAAAAACACAATCAAGTAGATGCAAGAAAAGGTACAAACTTTTCTTCTTACAAGGGCGTGAGAATCTAAGGGACAAAAGAAAAAGCTGATTACAGAATAGAAGCATTTGGTTTTATTTTTGTATCTTCACTTATTTTTCACTATAAAGCAAAAATATATTCATCTGTACAAACCAACCCTTCTCTTCTTTACTTCACTAACAACAAAATAGTAAAATTCTGCAGACATTAAATAGAGAAAGTACTGATGAATAATGAAAGAAGAAATTGCTTTTTCCAGCTTTTAGTTTTTTTTTTCTTTCTCTTTTTAATTTCTGTCTTTCTTAAGAGACAATATACCAATGACACTGTACCACTGACAATTCTGAGACCTATTTTTTTTTGTAATTTTGTTAATGGCAATATATTTACTTCTTTTGATGATGGAATGTGGAAAAAAAAATTAAAGCAAATTAAAGAAAAAAAACAACTAGAAAGAAAGGGTTAGACAGAGACAGAGAAACCCTTAGGATGCTATTATGATCCCAAAGCCTAAAAGTTTGTGATCTCACTCTGCAAACTTCTTTTGTTGCATTAATTATTTAATCCCTTTGCCATGCAAACCATCTTATATTTATATAAACACACACATTTTTCTTGAAGATCCTAAGGTCAAAGCTGATACTACTTTGTTTGAACCAAAAAAAAATAAACTGATCCTTTATATCGGTGGCATCAAGGGAAAAAAACGAAAAATCAATTGATATTTGAATTTTTTTGATTAGTAAATGAACATATATAATCAAACTCATTGACGAATTGGTACTTATTTAAAAGAAATTTTTAGTTTAGTATTGAAAAGAAAAAAAAATCAGCAACATTAAAAATATTTTGATTGAAATTGAAATATTCTTCCCGCAAACCAAACTCAGTTTGAAAAAAAAAATGTCACTTTCATAACTTAATTTTAATAAACATATTATCAGTTAAAGTCTTGGTATCAATGTATAGTGTTAGTCTATATTTTATAATATACGGTCAACATTCAAGAAGATTAGATTATATTTGTAACAAAGAATAAGAGTAGGTAAGTATAATTGAGTAAGGATGAGAAAGTGGACTTACGGATTAAGAAAATGTTCGAAAAGCCAAGCTCTAAGGATATTAACGGAGCGTTCAGGCAAACCACGTTGCGGTCTCCATGCCTCTTGCTCCATCATGCCCATATGATGAAATGCTCGTTGCTGACGCAAACTCTGCTCTAGCAAACGCAATCGCGGCGTTTCGCCTTTGGTTAGCCCAGAGGACGCAGCCCCTGCCGCCTCTTTATCCCCTAGAAGCTCACAGCTGCGTTTAAGCTGAACCGCTACCGCGTCTTTCAAACACCGGAAGTGCCTAGACATTGCCTTTTGAGCTAATGTCGTGTATGGAACCGCTGCGCCGTAACCCATTACTTGGTCGAATGAGTTCACTACCATTTGCATTTGTTCACAGTAGTGGTTGTACCGTCGGTCCACCTACAAATTAAATTTTTAA
>NC_025693.1:33275941-33282807 GCF_000633955.1 Camelina sativa
ATTGCCTTTTGAGCTAATGTCGTGTATGGAACCGCTGCGCCGTAACCCATTACTTGGTCGAATGAGTTCACTACCATTTGCATTTGTTCACAGTAGTGGTTGTACCGTCGGTCCACCTACAAATTAAATTTTTAAGAAATGAAATATAGATTGATGAGTTTTTTAATTTGTTTGTTATTATTAGCTCATTTTTTAAAGATAAAAATTCAAACCTCATCAAAAGATTATTTTGTTTAATTAGATAATATTATACATTCATACTTCAAATGTGTTTTGTTCTCCTAATAACATCTTAGAACATAAATTATAATTATAATCTTGACACAAGATAATGTCAACTACAAAATAAATTGTAAGATAAATAATGAAGTAACTTCAAGGACTAGTTTTGGTTACGTAGTAAAGGTAGCTTATATGGAGAAGGGAACTCTAATTCAAAATTTCTGGTTGAAGACTAAATCACTTAAGTAATCATAATTTAATTTCTTATGTTTAAATTTGATTATGCGATGCCACCAAACGCGTGACACAAAATATGGATTAATACATCAAATCAGACTGTAACACCAGTATAATGATATTAGTTAGAAAAATTATATAAGTGATGGTAGGATTGCGTAATCAGGCTTTACCAACTAGAGCATGTGTCGTGCTCTTGTACCAGTCGGTCTTTCTCAATACATTTAAATTTTAAGAAAATAACTTATATAGAGTTTATGAAATATTGGTAGATTCAAATTAATTTTAGAATGAACAAAAAAATCACGAAGAAAAATCAAATATTTTAGAGATTAATATGAAAATGTTTATTTAACAAAAAAATTCAATCATTAGAATGGTTCATTAAAGAGTTTGATAGAAATTAAATTAGTTTGGTTAGAGAAAAATAAATGTGAAAACGTTACCTCTTCAAGCATAGACAATAGCTTGACCTTTCTTCTTTGATGTTCAATCCGATCAGCCGGAGATAAAGGAGGATTATCATTAGCTGTTCCAGCGGAAGACGAGGAACCTCCACCAACGCCGCCTCCTCCTCCACCGGTAGTATTAGGGTTTGAGTTGTTCCTACTAAGTTTATTCTTCTTGAAATGCCCTCTTCCGACACTACAAAACTCTTCCAACAATTCTTGTGCCGGTTTTGTATATTTCGAGTTCCTCAACGTATAGATACCTCCAATGGAGGAAGAAGCCGCCATGGGAGACGATGAGGATGACCCGAAATGTCCCACGACTTGATGTTGATGATGATGATGATGAGAAGAAGAAGAATTATCAAGAACAAGGTTCTTGAACTGGTTGAACTGATGATGGTGAGCCGATGCGTTAGTAGAAGAAGAAGTTCCATCAACGGCTGCACAATAAATGCTTCTATATTCCTCGGCTTTAGCTGCGGCTAATGAAGATGAGAGAGATAAAGACAAACCCTTTCTGCCTTCCACGTGGACGGTCCCGATCATATCTCGGTTCTGATGATGATCGGATGAAGATGGCCATGTGAAGTGTTGTTGTTGTTGCTGATGCATAGTGTTCTCGTCGGTGAAAGCAAAACCTTGATGATGATTTGGTAGTAACATATGAAGAGTTGAGTTGTTGTTGTTGTTGTTGTGACGGTTTTGTTGCTCTAGCAATTGTTTAGTACTAGACTGATCAAGAATCTCTCCACCAGAGCCACCACCGCCGCCGCCGGGAAAAGCAAACATTTCAGACAACATCCCGGCTGTCTCATAAACCGGAATTTGAGCACCGGAGACGGCTGATTCATCTACTTCCTCTTCATGATGAGTAGTTGATGATGATCGGTGGAATCCGTTGGAGAAGGAAAAGATTCCTTGGTGATGATGATAATCTTGTGACATAGAAGAATCTGAATTCTGATATTGATGAAAAGTTGTAGTAGCTAAACCCATATCAGTTCTTGATTCTTGTTATTCATTCTATCTCTATCTCTCTCTCCAAAGCTCTTGGATCCTGTAAGGATTCAGACATACACAGAGAATCTTATATAACACACAAAAAAAAATTAAGAAAAAGAAAGAAAGAGAGAGAGAGAGAGAGAGAGGAGCTAGTCAACTAGGTATTATACAGGTTTTTTTTTTGTTGTTGTTGCCAATCTCTTTCTTGTAACTCTTTTAAGGTTCTCACTATCAGCTTTGGTCATCATCTACATATATGGTATATAGAAAGAGAGAAGAGTTACCTTGGAGTTGCAGAGAATTGTAGCTATCCTTTTCTTCTATCTATCTCTCTCTCTAGCTTTCTTTTTCTTAGGCTCTTCTTTTATTTTATTTTATTTTTTCTGTGTTAGCTAGTGAGAGTTTTTGTTGTTTCAGCAAATTTCTTGAAACCAAAAACTTATAAAAAAAAATCTTCTTCCCAAAGAGAAAGGAAGAGAGAGAAGAGAGAAGAAGAAGAGGTCGCTGTTCTTTCTTCCTCGCCTCCCTTTTAAACCCACCATTCTTCTTTATTAGTATTATTTTTGTTTATCATTTTTAGTTTTTTTGTAATAATAATAATGAAGTGGTTTTTATAACTTCTTATTTTAAAATTGTAATCGGTATAAGGTATCCATATCAATAACGATGATGAAGAAAGACAAAACTTATATAATCCTAAAATTACGAAACTGTCCTTGTCTTTTTTTTTTTTTTTGGTTATAATTTTTGTCAACGATATATTAATTTATAAATGCAAAAAAAGAAAAAGAAAAAAATATTTTAACTTTTTTATCACGGAAATGTCGGCTGATATCAACATTTTAAAGGCGTTAATTTGGAAACTTATTTTAAAAAGCAAAACTTAAAAGAATACAAAGATAAGGTGAGACCAAGGTCATATCTCAATGACCCAAACCACCACCATAAATACTTCCACATATATTTCTACTTAAATAATATTCTCATTTGCCAAAAAAAAAAAAAAGTATTCTCATTTTGGGCCTTATATATATATAATATATGTACATATATACATATATACTTATTCAGAAAAAAAGATTCTAATATTATATATTCCAACAATGTCCACTCAATTATCCTCTGATTTCGTGTGTGTTTTACTTTCATTTTTACTACTTTTTTTTACGTGTCTACTTCAATCAGCGTATGTAGCTCATGCTACTTATAATGCAGAGCTAAAATCTCAATACTGATAAACGATACTCCATTGTATATGTATATATATCAAATATAACTAAAATACCATCACCCAAATATTGTATTATATCTGGTGCAAAAGATCTTGTTCATGGTGGTATCTCCAAACATAGGATGTTGGCATGAATGCTCAGCTCACTCTCAACAAATGTTCAACGAAGGTTCGACTAATCAACTCAAAATTACCTTCTGACTTTTTTCTGCTTGCTTTGTAACTCAGAATTTGGATTCATGGATCATCTATATGTTCTTAGGCTATACCTTTGGTAACTCGCTTTGGTCTTTGATTTATGAAGGTTACAAATTCTTTGCTCTGAGACACTGTACTTAAATTCGACAAGCTCTACCTATTATCTCTGGTTTTAAAATCTACAGGCATCACTAATTTTCTTTTTTAATATTAATTACACTAATTTAACTCTTCTATCGTGGCAAGCTGTGATTAGTTTTATCAGGATTGATAAATAAATGTCAAATTTCATCACATTTCTACCGCTCGATATGGATGCTCTTTATTGATATATTGGCACCATTATTTGCAATATTGCCTCCTTATTATGAGATTCAAACTCTAAGAAAGCTTTAAATCTGTTGCAACGATGGCTTCAGGTTCACTATCCCTACTTTCCTCTATACAAGAGCTATTGGCATATAGAAACATAAGAATTGTCATAAAGAAACGTAAGAATTGTGTAACGATGACCCTTATTTATTGTCTTTGTAATTTAGCTTCTCTTGTTTTTACATATATATTAGTAACAATGTATTTTATATATTTTTTTAATTTACATTATATTTCCAAATTTAATTTACATTATTTATCCACAATGGGATAAATAATTAATGGACGGCTCGAAAGCAAAAGTGAAAAGCCCACTTGTATATATATCTACGGAGACTTATGTTGGAATCTATTATGTAAGAATCAGATACCAAATAAATGATTTCGTAGCACCCATATATACAATGAGTTCAACTGGTTCATCAAGAATATTAATTTTTGCTAAGGATAATTAAGTTGCCTATTATAAAAAAAGTTGAAGTACTTCCTAAATCAGTTATGCTTTAGTTTCTTTCCACCAATTTCATCTACTTAATAATTCAAAGTTTCTGATATTTTCTTCCCCCCTCCCACCTCACTCTATATCACCAAAATTTAAGCAACCCCCAGTTATGTTATACATTTGATATATTACCATATAAAAGTATCAATTTGCTATTATGAATATTCATCATGGGCAGCCAAGAAGATGGTTAATATTTCATCGGAATGTATCAAAAAATTAATGAATGTTTGTAATTATAATTAAAGTCAGTGATATATCTCTCCTGCCACCTAAAGTCTTGTTTACAAAGTTCACGTCCTTGAAATAGAAGAAAATTAAAACAGAAAACAAAGAAAGAAGTTACATTAAAATTCTTCAAATATACTTTATGATTTTAATCTTTTACAATTTTGTTCCAACTGCAAATGAGATTGACAGTTGACAGCCCAACCTTCTTCACTCCTACCAGTATCTTTCTCTTTTCGTATTATTTATAAATTTATATTTTTGAAAAAAAAGAAAAAAAGAAAATCTGTGTTTCGAAAAATATAGTTTTTGGTCGGGTGAATCTCTCACGTGAATCCCACCCCTAGAACTCACACACGTATGCACAACCATCCATCACGTGTGGAACCTCCTTTTTCGCATGTGTGGTTGTGTCCTTTATCCTCCTCCTTTACGCATTTAATAGATAAGTAACTCAAAACATGTAATGGATCCTCTGGTTTTATAGTCTCTTCATCAATGGTGGTTGCAAAATCTTCCGAATATCTCTTTGTATCTTCATCAACACGTTACTCTCCTCACGGCCTCAAATTTATTAATATATTCAATATAACAATGTCGATGAATTACTATTAGTTGAAGATCTTATAGGTTCTATAGGTGTTTTGATTCGAACTATGTACAAAAAAGAAAATTGGACTATGTATACATTCTTTTTGTTCAAAAGGACTATGTATACAGAAGATGATTAGTTGAGTAATTTGTATATTGGGGTTAGATTATTCATACGAAAAAATTATATGTTCTAGCTAAGGGTTGACTCTGGCTCATTTGTACTACTGAGATTGTATGAAAAAATAGAACAACATCTTTTAATAAGAAAATTTATTAAGTTTATTTTCTGAATTTAAAAACAAAATTATTATTATTTTTTTAATGTAAACGACTCTAGCCAATTATGTGTTGCTCATTCAAAAGTGTTCTGGATCTATTA
The DNA here is from genome assembly GCF_000633955.1 of Camelina sativa. NCBI lineage: Eukaryota > Viridiplantae > Streptophyta > Magnoliopsida > Brassicales > Brassicaceae > Camelina > Camelina sativa. The sequence continues at coordinate 33,281,359 of NC_025693.1, forward strand.
CGTTTGTTCTGCTCATTTTCATGATAATTGTATTCGTTTTAGGATCTTTCGTTTCACTACAAATATATTTAGAACCAAATAATCGGTGTTATATTTGATATATACAACTATAGGTATCCTCATATTAATTGTTACTGAATTGAGATATTTTATATATAGCTAGTATACTAGATTAAAAAAATTAGTTAGAAATAAGAAGATAGAAAATTAGAGTCACTTGTTCACGTACGTATGGTTGTTAATATAGACAAACATATACTTACACGTCTCGTAGATCATTAAAAGCTCTTTAACATGCCATGTGTATCCATATATAGAAACTCTCAAGTTCACCAGGACAAAGGCATTGAATGATTAAACTACAAATATGTAATTAATTATCATATCAATATTAGTCCATTCTACTTGCACCCAAACTCTTCTTTTTCCATCATCCAACCTAATAAAGCCTCTTGTTTCTTTGTTGAAACTAACCTTTCAAATTTTATTCATACTGATTACTGAACTACAGCAACACATATTTGAACGTAGCTAGGAGTTTTGATTTCAAGAATATTAAGCCTAATAATGTAAGTTATTGTACTCTTCTAAACTCACGAAACCTAACCTAATTAACTCCACTGCACTGATCCTAAATTGTAATTATATGGAACCTCCCCGATGTTTGGCAACTTTCTAATGAACAAAAAATCTTCAAAACTGAAAATTTTAATCCAAGGCTGCATGGAAGATCGGACTGGGCATCACGCCACAACCGAGAAAGAGAAAGTTAAACCGAAATTAACAGATATATATATATATATATATATATATTGAAATTATGGAAAATAAAAGGCAAAATTTGTAAGCAAAAAGAGAAAAGAAAAGGTAAAAGAAGGGAAATGATAATACTGCGCAGCATAACGAATTCTTGTCCGAGGAATCATCAACCCTCTATGTCACTCTCTTTCTCTTGTTTTACTTCTGTCCTTTTTATTAAATTGCCTTTAGCATGTGAGAACTTACATGACTAAATGATTGAAAATCGAATGATTGGATGAACATTAAGTTTTCATATGTTGAGGAATTTCATGTTAATTAGTTTCCCGTAAACGTATTTTCTTGATACATATTACATATATACGTAACCTTCATCTAAAATTAATTTATCATCGAAAGTTATTCCCAAGGTTTGTTTAGGGTTTGTTTGCTAGGTAACCAAACTTTGGTTAAAACTTAAAAGTGGCAATAAGGCAATGGAAAAACCGTAAATAAGTTATATGTTTTTGTAAGTGTGATTTAAAGAAATAACATCTTATTATCTGTAAAATAATCTGTTATCGAATAAATTGACATGATATTTGCTTAAAATACAAATAGGATTTTTTCCATCCTTCTATTTTTGCAAATTGAAAATGGAGAAAATTCGCTATATAATGCATATTCTATCTTTTTTTTTTTTTTTTTTTT
>NC_025693.1:33282866-33302119 GCF_000633955.1 Camelina sativa
TTTAATTATATGGAATGAACCACATAAAGAAAGAAAAGTTACATTGAAGGAGTAGGACTAGTCGTCATATCATTTGTTTAACAATTTTTGGTGTGACATCAGTTTTTCGAAATGCTGATGTTAAAGAGTCATACGCATTTTTCGGGAATTGGTACGACTTTCTCATTGATACTTGAATCAGTTTTATGAATGTAAATGTACAAAGCAACTAACTTTGATTTTAAATTAATGGGTGAGTGAGTGATATAATACCACAAACATAAAAGGACTAATGAAAATGGAGGCGATGGTCCCTTCTTATTCCACTGTTTGTCCATTCGGTGTCAATCAAATTGTTCCTTTCTGCTTTATTTATTTCTCTGATCTCCTTTTCTTAGCTCTTTGATAGATACTTAAAAAAAATTGTATAATATTCTATCTTCTTCTTTTTCGTTTGATTTTTTTTTTTTTATGGAGGAGATGGTTTTTTGTTTTTTCTTAAAATTTGATACACTATCTTTTTGGTTTAAAAATTGTCTAGCTTTGGTGTTAGATGCTTTTGTTTTGTTTTATTCCCGCCTTTTAAGTACACTCATTTTTGCAACTTATGCTTTGTATAGTGGTGTGACCACAAGCTCACTACATGTCTTCGGTTTGCGCATTTATTTGTGTATCAATATGAGTATTGTAATACTTATATATTTATATGTGCCATTTGTGCATGGAAACTTTCAAAATCTAACGCATGACATGCTTTCTAAATTTCTTTACTAATAATATCTTCTTGTTTTTGTCCTTTCAAGATTGGAATAGCTTTAGACCATTCTAGGTTAGAGTTTAGAGATTTTGATCCTTAATTCTTCATCAAAAACTATTTAATATTACCACTTCGACATCTATATAACTAATCATTGTGCTTTTCTTACACGATAGTTTGGTTGAAGTTGACTGTGTTGATTATAAAATGTCTTATAATTACGTCTCTGTCAATATTTAAAATAGACGGTTTCAAAGGTATAGCCAATAAGGCAGGGTCCATGTATATACATATATGTAATATGCATAAAGATGTGCAACTTTGACTTTGAATATCTTAGATCCAAACTGGTTGATTCAGGCCTTTCACATATATCCCTTAATTAGGAGTTTAGGACCATGCATGCATAAGATAAATAAAACATATATGCAATGAGTAGGGGTAAAAAACCATAAATTGGGCTTTCAAATAATGAATTATGCAATGTGAAGTGTTTTACAGTCATTTTTAAGTACCCAAAAATAAAGTTTACAAGATTTGGTGTTTTATATAGATAGATGGTACGTAAAAATAATGTAAAAATATAAAATGCTCGATTATAAAGAACATGCAAAATCATAAAGTAATAATCATATCATATTTACGATATTATAAATGAAGAAAATTATAACACCTAAAGATGTTATGCTCCAATATTTGATTTTTTTTACTTTCTAATATGTGATTTATGCTGACAAAAAGTTGACGTATACATGATAGACATATAGACAAACACGATTGTATAAATCCAAGGGAAAAAATAAATTATGATATATTGATATGACCGGAACTTGCAAGCTAAAAGTTTATATATATTAGACAATAACATGTTAGATAGTAAGGTATAACTTTTATGATTTGAACGAACGAGTATATATATGGCGAATTAGAAATAAGTTTTGATAACTTGAGTGTTCATAAAAAGACAACGCATGTATTAAATATTTAAAACCACAAAGATTAGTTAAGATTTGGATCTCAATTTCGGCCCTCAAAAACGAATTAAGCAAAAAAAAAAAAAAGAAAAAAAAAATTATAATGGTTTATCCTCAAATTTTGAACTATATTTACTTTCTGCCACTAGAAATTTCATAATGATGAGAGGAATTTAGAAACTGGTATAATATACATATATGTATATATATCTCCATTCCAAAAATAGCAATAATTTACGTTTAAATAAGAAAACAAACCCTAGGCAAATAATGATTGTCCTAAAATGCATGAGATTTTAAATGAACACTTATCAAAAAGAAAAAGATTCATGCTCCGCATTCAACCCAAAAAAAACAAAAACAAAATTCATTCTAAAACTCATGTTTGCTTACTAGCTAATATGCATTTTCTTTTTATCGTTTTCATAAAATATCAATCTAAGTATATACTTCCTCCATTTTAAAATATAGGATGTTTTAAGCAAAACACATATATTAAGAAAACTTTACTTTTAACAAGTTCAACCAATAAAAAACAATACTGCATAATATAAAATACTAAACTAATCTAAAAGTTGCATTGAAATTTGAAAACATCTTATATTATGAAACAACAAACTTCTCTAAAACATCTTATATTTTGAAACGGAGGGAGTATTAGTGAATGTATATAGTATGATTTAATCTCTTGTATAGTTTGGTTAGCGTAGTACTGGTTTGTTTAGTTTCACTTGTATTTAACCTTAATAATTTTGTATTTCATATCAAGCTAAGTATATTAGAGAATGTATATAGTTTGATTTAATATATCTTTTTCGATTATGTTATCTTTCGAGCTCTCTTTAATGGAGAGAATCTAATACTATTTCTCATTCATTTTTGATATTGAAAGAAAATAATCATACGTAAGAATTAATAATATAGAAAACGCCGTGTGTGTTATGTAATATGTATTTTTTTTTATGTGGATGAGTCGATGCTTGCTCATATCTTATCAAACAAATAGTGGTCCTTAAACACAAAACAGAAACTCAATTTAATAGGGTCCACGTGGCAAATCAGGCAAAGGATGGTCATGGCCACGTGGGATAATGTGGTCCATGTCGGAATCAACGTGTCTTAAAGTGCCACGTGTATTGACTACCCCAAACGTGACAGGCTGTGTGTTCTTCTTCTATCACCACCACCACCAAGCTTCGAACTTCATCAATTCAACTCGTTTCTTTCATTATTTTTTTCCTTATTTTAGAATGTGAAATAATGAGAAGATATAAAAAGAATATATATATATGGACTAGATATTTTGAAAAGTTTTGGGTTTTAGTATTCAACATTTTTGAAATGTTACTTCTGATGTGAAATCAAGTAAAATAAGGTTTTTTTTTTGTCAACGGTAAAATAAAGTTTTTATATGAGTGAATGCATGTTATCTATTAAAAAAAATTACTCTTTGGAATATGTTATTTAGAAAAAGTATAAATTTATATACCCAAAATAGCACTAAATCAAGATTTTTTGTTCCAAAAAGACCATCACTATGTTATTTTTCCAAAATTATTATTACAGATTTTTAGTCTAAAACTACCACAAACTTTATAAAAATTTTTTAGAGTTTATAATTTTAAAGTTTGAGTTTCTGTTTAATATTTTGGGTTTAGGGTTTCGTTTTAAAAGTTTAGAGTTTATTAAATAGGAATTAAGATTAAATTTTAAAAGTTTATAGTTTAGTTTTGTAGTAGTATTTTCCAAAAATATATTTTAATGATTTAAAAAAAAAAAAAATAATTTAATGATGATATTTTAGAAGAAAAAACCCATTTTAATAGTATTTTTATTGGCCATTTAGTGAAAAAAATCTCTATATATTTATTCACATTTGTTTTTCCGTTTTTTAAATCAGAATCTAAATATCGATATCCAAAAAAAAAAAAAATCAGAATCTAAATCTCTCATTTTTAATTGTAAGTCTCATTTTCTAGTTGACAAGTTAACCAAATTAATTTTAGATGAAAGAATAAAAGTTTTTTTTTGTTGAATCTGTTTATTATCATCAACATTAGTTATGAGTGTTATCAAACTAATTTTGTAGTACAAGTATTAACTAAACATGCAAAAACTCTAAAGACCATCATTTTTTCATATATGCAGTTTTTTTCCAGCCACATTTCTCACAACAAATTTTCATGCAACCAAATTTGTTTACTCTATTTTTGGTCAGACACAACCACAGCCTTAACCAATCAACATTTTCTTTTGTGTGACCAAATTCAACACCACAACATAACCAACCTTTCTAACATCTAAAAATCCTTATACAAAAAAAGGTCGTCTGGTTCATTTAGTGGGTCTTTGTGCCCAAACAATATTGGGCCTTAGACTTAGTACGATGATTCTTCCCAATTCTGCGTAGCCGTCAAGATCTTAGACAAAGACAGAACAATTTCATCCATCGATGGACGACTCATATGATCTTTCTTCAAACAATCCACCACCAGCTTAACAACAAAACTCACTAACCCTTCAGGTAACAACCTTCCGCGTTTCAAAATCTCTTCAATCGCATTACCTTCATCGATCTCTTTCTTCAGTTCAGAAGCTTCTTTACCAGTAACAATCTCCAACAACACAACTCCAAAAGCATACACATCAAGCTTAGTTGAAACTAACCCATGTTCCAAATACTCAGGAGCTAAGTACCCTCTTGTTCCTTCCACGTGTTTCGTCAACACGAAATCTTCAGTCGTTGATCTTGCTGAACCTAAATTACCAATCTTTGCTCGAAACTCAATGTCGAGGAACACACTGTTGCTGCTCAAATCCCTGTGAACGTATGGAGGATCAGCAAAGTTGTGTAGATAGCTAAGCCCCGTTGCTATATCTAAACCGATCTGTAGTTTCTGAGTCAAGCTTAGTAACGATTTCGTCGTGTGAATCCAATCGCTTAAGCATCCGTTTGAAGCGTGTTCGTAGACTAAGTACCACTCTCCTTCATGGAAACAGAAGCCAGAGAGACGGATGATGTTAAGATGGTTAAGTTTCGATAACAAGTTGATCTCCTCAGACGCGTTTCCTTCTATTTTCTTGATCATTGCACCATCACCGTTGATTTTTCCGATGTACCCTGATCCTCCGATCGAGCTAGACGATGTGAAATCACTCGTTGCTGACTGCAGTTCGTGAAATTTGTAAACTTTCAAGGATTCTACCACCATTCCTGATAAACCATCTAACGGATCGAATTCTTGATAAGACCTCGGCGGTTTCTTGCTCGTGAAGCTATCGAGATTTCCCGCTTCCTCTTGCGTTTTCGGTTTCTTTTTAACCAGACAGAACATGGTTACACCAACCACAACTAAAACCAATGCTCCTCCTAAAACTCCGACAAGAACATAGATCCATGTTTTCTTCGATTTCCCACCATCCGGCGACAATGGAGGAGAAACCGATTGAGTCGGAGGAGGAGGAGGAGGAGGAGGAGGAGGAGGAGTGAGAGAAGAGTTGGAAAATGAAGGAGGATTCTGTAAAGGAATCAGAATTGTGGTGAAAGGGAAAACTTCAGAGTTGTCAAAAGACATTTGATTAGCTTCTAAAGTTTTGCTCGTCTCGACTCCAAATCTATTGCTAATGATATCCACCGTGTCTCCGAAAACCACAGTATAGCTCATCAGATACTTCACACCATCTACGTTGACCTGTTTAGCTGTAGGACAAGCGCAACGGATAGGAACAACGATCTTCATACCGGGAAGCAAAGATTGAGAGGAAACATTGTTCTGTTTCTCCAAAGCTTGACAAGTCGAAAGCCCCTGAAGAGTGTTGTTAGCAATGGCGAAATACGAATCGTCTTGCTTGATTGTGTAGCTGAGATTGGTTTGTGAATTGTCTTTGGAACAAGAACAAGTTAAAGGGATGATGACTTGTTGACCGGAAGGGAATGAAGTTGAAGTTGAGGCGGCATTGAGGGAGGAGAGGACAGATGAGTTGACGGAGAAAAGCGAAGAGATGGAGGAGACGGTGGAGAAAGGAGGAGTTGATCGGAAAATGACGTAAGATTGGCAAGTTCTGTTTAGGCCGTTACAAGAGTAGCCGAAAACAGAGGTTGAGTTGTCGGAAACAGAGCAATCGGTGGTTGATACCCCGACGTAAGGCTGTTGTGCGGTTGCGAAAGAGAAGAGACATAACGAGATGAGGAGATGAAGTGGAAACGACATCATCGTTGTTATGTTGCAACGTGACATGATTGGGTTTATAGAGGGAAAACAAAAAAAGTCAACTGTTTCAAGAAACGTCAAATGAACAAAAGTGAGAATTGGTCTCTATTGATTGAATTATTTGGAGAGGATAACTTATTATATGATTTTATATTCAACCCATTGAATTTTTTGTTTAGTTTTTTCAGAATTACAAAAAAGGCTTTGGAGCCGCCAAAGACGACATGAGCAGATGACACAAAAAGGGTTTGCCCTTTTTTTCATCTCGTCTGGTTTTTAATTTCCGTTGCTACTTAATGACACAGAAATATGTTGACTAGATAAAGTCGTCCAAATTGCAGCCACCATACAAAACACCGACGCAAAATGGGTTGTATCAGCGTCTAGTGGGGGGAAAAGGTTGGTCCTTTCTTGATTTCTCAGTACGACCCAACATTTTGATACCACCAACCATGGAGAATTCATACTATTCAATAGACATTGTTGTCTGCATCGTGTCACACTCAATAATATAGGAGTTATTCAACTATATTAGTGAGTAAACTAGGATTGGTTAGTAATTAAGTTATTGAAAAGATTTTAAAGTGGTGAGGTAGTTGAGACTGAGTATAGGCGTGAAGAGTGTGAGTGATGCTCTAGAAACCATTCTAACGTCGCTGTTCCAATGTTAGCATCCATCTACAACTATCTAGGAAGTAACGAACACAACCGATCAATAATAGTGGGTAAAAACAGAGTGAAGTTGATAGATAAGAGGAACAACACGATTAATATGTGATTGTCTAATCTCAGCTAGGCTCAGTCTCGACAATCAACTGACTTGAATAAGTTTTAGCCTCGCACATGACATGAATACACACGAGATCAAAGCAACGCACACTGCTTTTCCCTGATAAAAACAGTTGTGATAACAAAAAATTACCGACACTAGCATTCCTAAACCAAACTCTTACCAAGTCTTCTGAATCGATGACTACGCCTTTGATTCTGGATTTTCAGTGTCTGTTCTTCGTTTCTCAGTGAGTAATAAAGCAGAAACTATATGGGAAGCTACTGATCTATCAATCAAATATTTTAACCAAATGTTATAACATATGCAACATTTATTCCACAAGTAGTTTTCACAAGATCCTTAGACATAACACAAAAGCAAAAATAAAGATAAAAAAACAAAGGAGTTGTGTAAAAACCTTATAGACTCAACTCAAGTTTCATCTTCAAAACAAAAAAAAAAACAATAACAACGCAGACACTCAGCTATTATGATATTTACATACACAACTTGAAAAACAAGTACGTGAGTTTGATTCATACCTGGAAACATAAACCAAATTGTGAATTTTGTTTTTCACCAGCAAAGAAATATCACCACGCAAATACCAACAACAAGTAAGAGATTCTTCAGCGTTGCATCGCTATGGTTCCCTCCACGAGCCATAGGATGATGATGCTCTTGTCCATGAGTAGGAACTCCACGGAAATCGTTATGGTACCCACCGTAACCAGGCGCTGAACCATAAAACGTTGCATCGGGAAACCCATGGAACTGAAAGTTAAACAAAGAAGGCAACAACCCACCAAACCCCATACTAAAATTCCCAATCCTAGTAGTCGCCATTGGCATAAACCCACCCATCAAACCAATACCATAATTGAAAAAATTACTCGCAGCATCACCCTGAGGAGGAGGAGCTGCTGTCTCAGGTCTTTGACCCGCTGGTCTGTTAGGAATCCGCATACCAGGGTAACGTTTTGATCTCGGGTCAGTTTGGTTCTTGCCTCTACCGTAAAGAGGAACAAGCTTATCGTCTTGAACCACAGCTTTACAAACAGGACATTCTTGAGAATGGGAATGGTGGTGAAGCCAACGGTATAAGCAAGGCCAGCAAAAGAGATGGCCACAGAGAGTGACGATCGGATCTTGAGCTATCTCGAAACAAATGTTACATTCAAAGTCACCTCCTTGATCATTTGCGCCATTGTTGTTATCAGAGTAAGAAGACGTGCTAGTGGATTCTCCATCCACCATATCTCAATGCCCTAAATCAAAAAAATATGAACTTTTGTTCAAAAACCTTAAATTAGGATCATTCAGAGCTCAGAGTCAAACCCTAATCCTAATTCAATCACAAGATTTGACAAACCCTAATATACCCATTAACCAAAAACCCTAATTTTTTTTTTCCCCAAGACAATAGAGTCGAATTTGAACCGACGAAGACAAAAATCGAATCATATGAGATCCATGGATCGAAAGTAGAATCAAATTGAAGTGAAAAAAACTTACACTTTTCTCGTCGATAAAGGATCAAATTAGATCAGCACAAAAGAAAAGAAGGAAGGAGAAGATCCCTAAAAAGTAGAGATTTGCACGAAACTACAGAAGAAACCAGACATCGTGGTCGTGGGAACAAAAAAAAAACAGAGTCCTACTGTTGGAATGGGGAAGAGCTATTTTCTGACTATTAAATATTTCTCTCTTTTTCTATTTTTTTTCGTAGGATATTTTGATTAATTATGGCCCAATTATATTGATTTCTAAACTGATTTTGGGCCTGATTCGCTACATTTTAAGGCTACTTTCGTGTATTTTTCCTATTTCAGTGTATTAATTATGGGCCAATTATTGTTGACTTCAGTGTATTTCTTTCCCTTAGACACTTGTATTTTTTATTTTATTTTTCTTTCTGAAATAGTATATGATAATTCTGTAATTTGTAAGTAAATCAAGATGGTTGATATGAAAATTAGTGAAACTGTAGCTAACACGTATGTGATATTGTACACAAGCAAAACGACGTTATTTGTATTATTTTTTTGTAGTTAAATTCTAAATCTTTTTCTTGTAATATCTAAAATTAGACATGTAACTTTTAAACATCTTTTATACACCAATTGAGCCATCATTTCTAGTGCAAAAAAAAAAAAAAACAAATGAAAGAACAATTACGTTTGTATGTATATATTTAATTAACCCAATGCAAAAAAAAATCAAAAAATCTTAGATGCATCAACAAATTGATAGATTGAGATTTTGTGTTGCCGTTTAATATCAAAACAACCTAGCTCAACTTTTGTAGCTCAATTATAAGATGGTGCCTACCTAGGTGTTTAAGTTGTGTGATATTTTTTTACTGATTTTCTTTTGTTAATCTCAGTATTTGTGTGTTGCGTCTACAATTATTAACAAGAGCAATGCTGGTAAAGAGAGCTTTGAGATGAAATATACAAAAATGTTTTAAAAAAGTCACAAGTTACATTATGAGTTTTACAATTTTTTTGCTAAATTGAACTAAAAAAATTGTTATTTTGCTTGTATGCAATCCACATTTTCACACATATTGGTTGAATCATCATTTGCTATCGACAACTCTGATTTAGGCACAGATTTTAGAATTAAGGTATGTTTGTGAAATATCAAAGCGTTTAGATAAGAAAAATTCACAGTACTATTGTCTAAGAAGAAAATACATTAAGCATATTATTATCATTTAAATATGTCATTCTCCCTAGTCTAAAAAAGTATAGATTTGACTACCAGAATCATCTACACCAAAATCATAATATACTGTATAACTTTGGTGCTCTTATATATTCACACCAAAACCTACAGATTTTAGACATTATATTAATTTTATGTAATTATCTAAGTTAAACATAACTTTATATCTATTTTATTTCTCCATCCAAATAAAGTTTGAGTCGTGATATTGAAATATATTTTTTTAGGATGAAGAAAGATCTTGGTTAAGGTTGTAAAACCAATAAAATCAACATCTTATTTTAAATAATTGTTATTTTAAATTTTGTTTTGATTAAAAAGATACTTTGAGACTTAAAGTTTTGTGAAGATTTGATGATGTATTATAGTTTTGAAAGCCCCTATGGCCCAATACAGATCATTTAAGTTTTGTTGATTTTTTTTAACAAAATTGAAACCAAATATTACATCCAATATTAATTCTTGGATTCATAAGAATTGAAAACAAAAAGTCAATGCTTTAATTCTTATAATAACTCTTATTAAATTTAGACAATGATTTTTTTTTAGATAAGAACTTTAGTACATGTTTTTCGTATTCCCATTACCGCTGAGAATCACGCCGGAATTTTTTTTTTGTAGAAAAAATCACGCCGGATTTTATTCCATGTATAACATGACAACAACATTATTACAAACAATTATATCCAGACGCAAGTTTTGCTTTTGATTTTGGGAATTAGTTTTTTGCAAATAAAAATTTCTATAATATAATTACATTTTCAAATAGTTATTTACACGATATTAAATTAAAGATCTGTCATACAAAACAAAACAAAAATTGAAAACAAAAACATATCTCTCCCTGATGTTACATAAGCCGCGATGATAAAAACCAATTCTTTGTATTTTTTTTTTTAAAGCTGAAATTTTGAGAAATACTACCTATTCTCTCATTTTTTTTCTTCTTTTTTTTTTGGGGGTAGAATTCTCTAGTTAGGAAAAACATTTTTGTGACAACAACATTGAATCTAAGCATTTTTTTTCCCCCTAATCAAAATTTTTAACTCTTGATAGCTCCAAGAATGTTGGAAACATGAGCTGAAGAAGGCTTAGAGCAAAACAGCTTCTTCAGTTCATCATACCTCGCCAGATCAAACTCATACTCATTCATCAACTTTCTCTGTTTCGCCTCGAACCTGCTTTGGTAAAACCCTTCAAAAGAAGGCTCTTTCGAAGTCCTGAGGAAAAACGCGTAACCAGCCATAAAGTACATGGACGTGACATAGAAACAGATCGGCTCCATCACGTCCCACGAGAGTTCCCAAAAAGTTAGCCTCATGAACCCTGCGGTCTGTAGGATCAAGTAACCAAGACCAGCCCAGAGCTCTTTCCGCACCAAAGAATGCGCTTTCACATCAATCACTGCCTTTTCTGCTTCGAGCTCTTTAAACTCGATTCTCCGTGGGTCGTTTGGGTTATGGATCTTTGGCAAAGGAAGCAGTCCTTCAATGGATTTTGTAACCTGATCAGACACAAAGAGCAAAAGACAAAAACAGAAAATGTTTGGGTAAAACACGACCTCCACCACCTTCTTTTTGAGACACACACAATTAGCACTCAAAAACACACAACATAACACATCTTTATGAATCAATGACTGACTAAGATCTTTTCACCATTGACTAATCTCTCCACATAAACCCTAAACCCCCATGGATCAGATCATCATCTCTATCAATTTTTTTTTTCCATTTGGATTATCCTAATAACCCACCAAGACCATGTTAGTAGAACAATCTAAAGCGTCTCTCAACTCTCTCTCTCTCTCTCTTTTGATAATTTTGTATTTTGGTATGAAATCACCAAAAGGGTCTTGACTCAATTGAACCCTAATCAAACCAATGGTTTTTTTTTTTTTTTTTTTTTTTTTTGGATTTAGGAAATTTTTTAAAAGGTTGAGGTCTCTGTAGAAATTGTTCGTCTTAATCACCATCCCTCAAACTTGGGAACCTCCTACGGAACTCTCTGGTAAATAACACAGAGGTTTTTGATTCTCCTGTTGAAATTGGAAGCAAAAGAAAGAGATCCAACCGAAATAAAAATGGTATCAGTTTTCGATATCTTCCCAAAAAAAAATCAAATAAAAAAAAAATTTTCCGGAACCTAATTCGTTTTTTTTCGATTTCTAGAGAGATTTTTATAATCTCTCTCTTATCTCTCCCAAATCAATCAATCAATCAGCTGCATACTCAGAGATTTCAAAACATCAAAGATGATTTCCAAATTGCTATAACTCAAAAGGCTGTAGAAGAAGAAAAGTACCTGATCAGGTCTAAGACAAACGGAATCTCCCAAAACGATGACGTTTGCTGAATCATCAAGCATCTTCGCGATTTGAGATCCTAGATCTGGATCTGAAGAAGCTTCACCACAAACGCTAACAAACTCCGAATACGGCATCCAGCTTCTCCCCGTCTCTCTAAGCTTAGATTTCACAATCTCGATCTGCGCCGCTCTAAGCAGCTTCTTCATATCCCCAACCGTCAAACTCGCCTCCGTTGTCTCCGTATCCATCGTCTCCTCCTTAACCGGAGGAGCAAGTCCGTCTAATCGAATCCGATCCTTACTCCCATCAATCTCACGGATCTTCTCAATCAAACTCTCACCAACAGGCATCTGCATAATCTCCGGCCTAATCATAGCAGTGTTATGCAAAAACCGCCGCGAAACTCCCATATCCCCAGGCTCCGGTGCGATTCTCGCCGTATCGCCTGATTCATTCGGGACTCTGGTTCGTACGGCTAACGAGGAAGAAGAGATACGACAATTCATAAGACTCTGCGACGCTACATTCGTCATGTTGAAGAGCTTCTTCGATAAAAGCTTCCTCATCGCCATTGTTGTAAAAAAAAAAAAAAAAAACTCTCCCAAGAAAACTTTGAGAGAGAAGAGAGAGAGAAATAAAAAAAAAATTAAATAGAAATAAATCGTTTTTTTAATTTACGACTGAATAATGAAACAATAGAGACTAAAAGGGTTTATATACTGTTACAATAATTAACTAAAAATAAATAAATATATAAATAAAAAATAGACTCGTACACGTCAGCGTATATCGGAACGTACACGAGAAATTAATATTTACAGTAACGGATATTCGTTTTTTTGGACACTCTTTTTTTTTCTCGCGAGAAATATGGAGATGATGAGAGTCGTACACGTGTTCGGGTTGGTAGTGGTGATAGCATTGCGGTGCAGTTGTAGCCGTTGGATATATTGTTTTGTTTAGGAGAGAAAACCTAAATTAGTTCAAAACGGCAGGGCAAACAGAGTAGAAAGAAGAAGTAGGAAACGAAAAGACTTATTACGTACACGCAAGCAGACGTGGATCCACGTACCTTTTTTTATTTATTTGTTTCTTTTTTTTTTTATCTTTTAACTAGCTTTACTAGGTTAATTTGATAAATACTCCACTATATTATTCCTAATTATTAATTATTGGCATTTTAATATATTTTAAATTATAATTGTCAGAAAAATTCATATTTATTTTTGTTAGTTTAAGTTTTTATTTAGAAAAATAAAGTTTGTAATATTTTGTTAACCTTGAAATAAACTTGGTCAAGATTGTTTACTTATTATTCAGTGTTCAAGATAGTGCTATAAACGAATGTTGACCCGGAGATTAACATCTAAATCACTTAATTGGAATCTAACTGATTTTAGATGCTTTATACGTTTACATAAAAATAAATTTATAGATATGCTATTATGAAAGAAAATTATACGAAAACATACATTAAAACACACAAAATATTAATTTTTATATAATAGAAATATTTATTTAAGTCTGTCGTAACAAACAATATATGACCATTTATAACCATCTATAAAGAATGAAGTTTAACCGATTTTATTTCTTTTTGTAAGACTTTTTTAAAATTAACTTAAACCACTTAAATATATTTAGTAATACAAATGGTTAAAAAGTAATCTTTATGGTTTAGGCGATTATCTATATATCGTTAAAATTTCTACCTCTTAAACAACCGTATACACTATTTTAAATTATTATAATTCATGTAGAGAGAAAAGTCGCGCGCGTGATACTTACTCGCGGCGATTTTTTCTCTTCCAACAACTTCTTCTTCTGATCACAACCACGTGCACCGACGGCAGGTCCTCCGTTAATTCCAGTGACAATGAGGACCCTTCGACCCATGGCGCTTCATCGGCGACCCCGCATCATCTCGGCGATACCATGGAAACAAGATCAAGGGGGCAGTGGAAGGGAGAAGCATCTGCGCGATCTCACCGGTAAAGACCTCTATAAGCGGAATAGCGACGCAGAGTGGAAGAAGGTGGTTCACGGCGAGGAACGGCAGAGGAAGACAGGTAGATCTGGAGTCGGAGATTCTGGAGGCTTCGCTGGATCGAACTCGATAGGGGAGGTAGACTCCGATCTGGCGAGGCTAAACCACCGTCGAAGGTCTCTTTTCTACTCCCTACTGTCTTCTCCTTCACGACCGAGCAAGAACTCTCCTCAATGACGACGAGATCGATGCTCTTCCTCCTCCTCAACGCGGCTCTACGGTGGCGGGATGGACAACGGATCTTGGATCACCATCTCCGTTCGGCTACCGTCGTCCAGGCTTACCGGAGGTCCTGATCCGGTAAGCATCCGCAGCTTCGTTGGACGGCGGCTACAAACGTGTTTTACGTTTGTAGATTAGGGTTTTCAGCTTCGGTTTGGTTCGATTTGTAAACCCAGTCGGTTTTGTATTTTCATTGGTTTAGTTTGGTTTGGTGTAACGGGTCGGACCCTTAGGGGATTTTGTATGGGTTTATATCCGGAAATAGCCCATTGGGCTTATATCTTTAATAGAATACCCTTTAACAAAAAAACAAAAAAAAAAAAGTTTTTTTTTTAGTTTCCACTAAAACTTCAATTTGCCATGATTCTTTTTTGCTTCTAATTTTTGGGTCAAATTAACTTGTTATGATTTTTATAGTAAGGATACCGTAAATAAATTACACAAAAATGAGTGGAGAAACTACATAAATTAAATATTTCAAACCAATAATTAATTTCAAAATTTCAATTTTTATATTAAAAAGGTAAGAGATACATTCATGTGATCAAATGATGAATATTGATTTTGTATGGTTTTAAATTAAATTTTTCATTCCNAACTTATAATTTTAATAGAATACCCTTTAACAAAAAAAAAAAAAAAAAAAAAAAAAAAAAAAAAAAAAAAAAAAAAAAAAAAANATACACTATTTTTTTAAAAACGGTATTAAAATGGTAGAAAGTTTTCAAGTGAGATTAATTTTATTTAGTTACATTACTAAACAACATTCGGCTCGACTAACAAAAGTGAATAATGTAATGTATTAAAATTTAATGTAAGGCATACAATAACGCTTATATGTCCATCAAAATAATACATTTCTCACCATTATTCTGATTTTTAGCAAACTTTTTTTGTTGAATCCATGTTGGTTTACATATTCCAATGATCTCAAAAAAAGATTAGAAAAAAAAAAAAAAAAAAAACCAAAAATTCCGGTACATAACATTTGTGAACTTATGTGGAAAAAAGAGTTATGGTTTTCAACGAACGAGAAACGTATAGTACTATAGAACAAGAATACCAAAAATCTTGCACATACAACACATCACATTTGTGAAATGTAGTGGAGAAAAGAATCATGGTTTCGACGGTTGAGAAAAATATAGTATAGAATGACCAGCAAAACAGCAAGTGGATCAAATAGATAAGCATTCACGTGTTCTTAATATGGAACAAATTCACATCTAGACAATGGTAATCTTAAAATTTTTTGAGTAAGTGTTATCTTTTTAAATAAAAATTCTTTTAGTTTTTCGAGTGAACCAAAACGAATATCTTTTTAGGATCTAAAACTAATCCGTTGAAAAGTTTATATAAATCAGATATTCGTTTGTGTTAACAAAATAGTAGTATTTTTTCTTTTAGTTTCCACCATATTATTAGTCCTTGCTATTAAACTTACATTATCTAGTGCATATAATTTCTTACACACAAGGAAAAAGAAAGAGACGTTAACGTGTTTATTTGAAAGAAAACGTAATTAAAATGATGGCTATTTTTGTAGTTTATACTTTTCGCATATGTTCCTCAAGCTTTAAGAAGTCTCCCGAGACTTTGGGAGCTATACTTAACAATTTTGGTAAAACTATTATAGTATTAGCAAGTTGTACAATGACACGTTCATAGTATCACAGCCACTAGTTACAAACTTATTGGAAGGTGACAAGCAATGTCCACAAAATTGACAAATAGTTTGGCAGAAAAAGAAAAATTCTAAAGTTTATTACATTAGCAAATGGTTAATCGACTTACTTAGGTAGATGTGGTCAATTATTGTCTAAGAGTGTAATTAATTAAGATTACACAATTATCAACCTTGACTTGGGGCTAATGGTGATGCCAGCAAGTGGCAGTTGCCACTTATATTATTAGACCCAATCAATGCTAATTAATGATATAAGTCCATCTTTTAAGTATTATGCAAGAGGTAACCTAATTTATGGGTTAACTGACTTAAACATCTACAAAAAAGTATTAAAAAAAACATGTTGAACCCGTCAGGATTTGGAAAATAGACCATTTTGTTATAAGTTAAACGAATATGTTAAATCTAGATGAAGTTTTAGAGGTCAAGATATGATTTATAAACATTTATGAAGATATGATTCATGAACATTTTGAAAACGAAGAAACTAATCTACACATTTTACTATGTTCTCGGTGCCACCTTTCAGAATGAAATATAACAAGTGGACTACTACTTCAGAATATCGTCACCATCTGCTTGGACGTGTCACGTGTGTGGATAGAGTATATCGCGACAAATCAAGTGCGTTCGTCCGTTTTAGTTGATATTTTAGTACAGTTTATTTTACTCCCTCCGATTCAAAATATAGGATGTTTTAAGCAAAGCACGCAGATTAAAAAGTCTTTACTTTTAACAAGTTCAACCAATCAGAAACAATACTGCATAATATAAATTACTAAATTAATGTAAAAGTTGCATTGAAATTTGAAAGCATCCTATATTGTGAAACAAAAAACTTCTTCAAAACATCATATATTTTGAAACGGAGGGAGTATTATCTTGTAGTAAATGTTCAAATTTTATAAACCTATATGGGTTAGATCTATTCGACTAGAATAGTTATATGGGTAACTTAAATACACAAAGAAGAAAACTCGTATATGGGTTTAGAGCAAACTATTCAATCCATGGTGTTTCTTTTGTCATAATTAAAAAAAACACAAAACCAAACTGTAAAATTTGGTTTTTTAGAGTTTGGTTTATCGTTATTTTATTAAATTATTTTCATTAACCATGTTTACAACTTACAAGATAGCGTCAGAAAAGCATATTCTTATGAGATGATAGACAAATATAAATGTATAATGAAAGGGAATATTCTTTGGACTCTAGGCTCTAGGCTCTAGCATCAACACCATAAAGAGTAATCGATCTGTATTTTTTTTTTTTTTTTTAATAAGTCGAGTTCAATACATTTGTTTTAATATATAGGGTGTGAATGGTTGCAGCGGTCAGGACGGCCAAATCTGTCTGCGGACTAGACCGCTTTTAATTTACCATTCAACAAATATAGTTCGCAGTGGTGCGGTCCAAATAAAGTAGAGACAAGACCGCTGTGGACCAACTGCGGACCGCTTTTGTATACAAATAAAGCTGGTCCGCAGCGGTCTGTAGTCCACCCCAAAAATAGAGTGGTCCAAACCACAGATAGATTTGGCCGTCCTGACCGCAATTACCATTCAAACCCATAATGATTCACATTACAATGCATTTATGCATAACAAACTATATGGATAACACATGAAATAAAAGGACATCATCGGAAGGTTCGCATTGCTTGTACCATCACCTTAATTAAGACACGGGAAGTACTCCAAAACGGATGGATACAATTAACCATATAATTGTACCTGACACCACTAATTGATTTCTATTTTATCAACAACGAATAAAAGAAGAATCGGGAACATGTTTTAGACATTAGGTCACATACAAAGACAAGAAATTGATTCTCGATCGTTAAAATCTAATGTACGAAGATTCATGTCGAACTTGATTTTTTTTTTAATTAGTTATTTTGGTTGTGAAAGCGATGGCTAGGCCAATGGGTTGGTGGCAAAAAAATTAACTTTTATGATTACGGTTCTGTGAAATATGTGTGGTGCCGCTAGCACTACTACAACATGTTATGTCATATGTTCTCAGATCCTATATATTTAGATCCAAGGTTTACGTACCAAGCTATGATTTCTGAATATCATAAAACTAAGCTTATTCCAGCACATGTAATTAATTTTTGTGAGTGGTCAATTTCCTGCTTACCGGCTCAAACTCAGAAACTTCATACGTATTATGTGCTGTGTTTGCGCTCTGAATGGCCATAACTCTTTTTTTTTTTTTTTTATGCATGCATGCTCAGAAAAAGTGACAACTATCTTAAGAGGTACATGCACATAGTGAGACCAACTACCGCTGCCTCTCTAAGATCCTAAAAGGGTGTCCGCAGCAAAACAAGTTTGAAGGATTGCAAATTAAAAGCAAAACCATCATGGGGCGGAAGTGCTTACCGGTTCGCGAGAAAAAAAAAAAGAGCAAGACGTCACTAAGCACCACAAATTAAAAAATCCTCTTTATCAGTTTGTGTCCCAGTTAAGTGTTTTATTTTGATATATGTTTGACACTTAGATTTTCACTAAAGAATTTGTATGTGTTTATTATATGTACGTAGCTCATATTGTATTTGTATGTGTTTATTATATGTACGTAGCTCATATTGTAGTTTTGTTTGAGTTTCTTTACATGCATGTTATAAAGTTATGTACAACTTTTTAAATATATCTTTAATAAACATAATAAAATGTGGTTACACTTAAAAATAAGGGAACACACTACTTTAGCATGTATACATAAACCCAATAAACACACAAATAAAACAAATAATCACTTATTTCTGTTAGCAATAAAAGTAGTAAGACACACTAAAGGAGCCACCTTTTCCGAACTAAACCCGTGAAGATGTTGCCGTGCATCTCTCGTCAATCTCTTAACAAATTCCTTCGATTTCTCCAACCCCATTAACTTCGGATACGTTAGCTTTCCGAGGAGCTGATCTTTTCCGGCAGTTTTTCCCAATTCCTCCGAGGACTTCGTCTCGTCCAAAATATCATCCACCACTTGAAACAACAACCCAATGCACCTTGCAAACTTCCTCACTCTCTCAATCTGCTCATCAGATCCACCACCAATAATGGCTCCAAGAACCGCGGCAGTTTCCAACAAAACCGCGGTCTTATGGACATGGATAAACTCCAAATGCTCTAATCCAGCTTCGCTTAGGTCCACACCTTCACTGCTTATATCCATCGCTTGTCCCGCGACTAACCCTTTCGTGCCAATAGACCTAGCCAATTCTCTCACCGCCCATACCATTCTCTCCGGTGATATCTCTGCCGTCGTCATGTGCTCGAAGGCAAGAGACAAGAGAGCCCCACCGGAGAGAATAGCCACTCCTTCACCATATACTTTATGCGTCGTTGGCTTCCCACGGCGTAGGTCATCATTGTCCATACAAGGTAAATCGTCTTTGATAAGAGACATCGTGTGGATCATCTCAACCGCACAAGCGGCTGGCATTGCTGCATTCTCTTTGCCACCTACCAGCTCACAAGAAGCGAGACAAAGTATTGGCCTAACGCGTTTTCCAGCCGCAAGAATCGCATAACGCATGGCCTCGTGGATCTTGA
>NC_025693.1:33302275-33309444 GCF_000633955.1 Camelina sativa
ACTCCTTCACCATAGACTTTATGCGTCGTGGGCTTCCCACGGCGTAGATCGTCATTGTCCATACAAGGTAAATCGTCTTTGATAAGAGACATCGTGTGGATCATCTCAACCGCACAAGCGGCTGGCATTGCCGCATTCTCTTTGCCACCTACCAGCTCACAAGAAGCGAGACAAAGTATTGGCCTAACGCGTTTTCCAGCCGCAAGAATCGCATAACGCATGGCCTCGTGGATCTTGACTGGCTCGCCGACTGGAATGGCTTCCTCTAGAGCTTTGTTAACTGATTCGGCTTTGCTCATCATGTACGGATCAAATTCAAACGTCAAGTCGTCATCTGAATCGGTATCTTCATCTTCTTCGTCTTTGGGAGAATCAAGAAACTCGGCTACTTCTTTTCGGGATAAAAACGCAGCCGTGGCACGCGTTTCCAAAGAAGGCTGGAGGAGACGGGCTAGCCTCGGTTTAAGATTTGTGAAGAAGAAGTTTATGGAGAGAATGAGAAGTGAGAGATAGAGAAAAATAATTTGAGGTTCCATTTCATCAAATCGAATCAAAAAACTTCTTTCTCGAGTTATTTGTCCCATTAGTCTAATATATAGGGAGATTTATGTATATGTCAACCGGACTTGAGAGTGATGTTTATATCTTCCCGTAACGCTTTAGTTGTTGCCGATTAGAGAAGGAAGATGTCTCATCTTCATGTCCTCAATTACGTAAAAGAAAGCAGAACCCAAAAAACATGGACCTCGTGAGAGACTACTTCATCTTCTCTGCACGTTTCCTTTATATTCTTTCAAGCACTAATCTTCATTAACACGCATTATTTACTTGAACTTGATACAACTTCACGTCCTCTTTATTTTTAATTTTATTAATATGGATTTGATTCTTTAGTGTCCACCTTAGGAGTCCCCCAGTTCAAGCATTACGATATTCTGTTATGTCTTCTGTGAAAATTGACCACTAGCTAGACCATGATAAAGTTTGGCGAAAAAATCCATAAAACTAAGTACTATTCTACTTCACAAAAACTATTCGATGAACATTTGAAGTAGTAGTTTACACAATTTGGTTTTATTATGCCACTAGGTAAAGTTTGTTTGATATAAATATTATTAGTAGAAATATAAAAAGGTTTCTAAAATTTTGTTTAAAAAAAAATATTTTTAGATATTAGTAGTTTTATTTTACTGTTCGAATCATACATGTATACATTGATAAATGAGAAATACATGTTATTAGCATTTAACCCGTGGTACATCACCGAACAATTTTTTTTTTTTATATATATATAATTCTTATGATTTAATATTATAAATAATTAAATTTATTTGATTTTTAATATGGATGATACAATGTATATATATTTTAGTGTATTGGTAATAAAAAATTGTGTTATTGAATTTTGATTTTGTATAGATATTTCTATTAAAGATTGTAATTAAAAAGGAAGGTAAGATATTATAATTAACATTTCCTATTAGGTTCATGATTTTATTACAAATATTTCATCCAAATTTTAATATTTATTCAAATAGCAAAGGGTTAATTATGCAGATCCTATAAATAAAAGGTTAGAACACAAAATATAGTTTAAAATGTTAATATATATATATACCTTTACATGTATAGGGTATCCAAGGGTTGGGCTCGCTTCTCCTGGAGCCGAGAGAAACCATGTTAAATTTTGAACCCCCATGGTCAATGCTATTCGAACCCAGGTGGCGGAACTTTTCTCCCTTTACCACTGGACGAAGACGACTTGGTTCGCTTGTACCTTTCGAACATACTCTATTCACTTTTGAAAATGCATTAACCAAAACCAAAACACAAGAAGATATTATATATTTGGTCTTCTATAGTTGATCTGATGGGTTAACAATTAAAGAGTTGTTTTGAGAGAATAATATCGAAGATTCTCTTTATTAATACGAGTCGGAGCTTGGTCAAAAACTATTATACAGAGTGAGCTCGTCGAGCTTTCAAGACAATAAGTTAAGTTCTAACAAGGATGGACGACCTCGAGTGGTTCGTCCATTATATCAATCCCACGAGTTGGCCGCAAAGTACTCGTACATGTAAAATCTAAATATATATAAACACTAATTCTAAAGTTCCTCTAATGTTCTTGTAATGATTATTGACTAGTAAACCAAATAGATGCGTTTCATAGAAATAGATAGATTATGGGTGTAAGAAATTAATGCCTGCTTTTTAACAACAACAAAAAAAAAGAAAAAAGAAATTAATGCCTGCCAATTGTATGTGTTTCAAATTATTTATCAAATTAACATATGTCAACATGATATTAAAATAAAATATAATTAAGCATGATTATTAAAGTAACTTGATTCTAATTCATGTTTGCTTTTTTTTTTTTTTTTTTCACTGAACGGATTATATTGATAAGTTTCGGAAAGATTACAAATCACAAGATAAAAGATGAGAGTGAAATTACAGAAACACAATGATCTTTCCATAACCTACAGAAGAGGAAAGGGTTTTACCGATACATTGCTTAAGCCAAAAACATCTTGTCTCGGGACTGAATTAGCTTTCGATGGACCATAGGAATTTTCCGCATACCAAATTGGTGTTTAACGGACTTAACACAAATGGCCAAAACAAGAGAATGGAACTTGGCTTTCTCCGCATAAGATGCATCTTTATCTATAAGTGCTTTGTCAAGGGTCTCCCGGGATGTAACCGTAAGATAGTCGAGACCCACTTGAACCTTTCAACGCCACAACGACCAAGTAATTAAGCTAAAAAGAAGCTTAATACTAGATGAACTAATCCAAACAAAACCAAAGCTCAACCCCAAACTAACAAAGAGAAATAGTTGAGGAAGAGAAACTTAGCCCAAACGAGGGAGACTGACCCAAACAAGGGAGGCTACTAAACCTGAGCTCTAATGATTCCAGATCTTAAAGGATTACAATCTGATCAGAGCAAACAGGGGACACAAGAAGGGAGAGAGGAGAGGCAAACGAAACACCAAGATAAAGGAGATTCAGAGATCCAATGATGCATAGATTTGTCGATGAAGGAAGAAATAAGTGCCATCGCAGGAGGAACCAAGGATCTCCACTGTCGCGTATTCTCAACCAAGGTGAACCAGCGAAAGGATCTGAGCCTCCACTCCGTGAATAGCGAACAACAGCGGCGACCCGAGCTCACCAACAACCCACAGATCCGAAGAATCTGGAAACAAGGACAAATCTCACTAGCTCTCGATCTCAAAATCTTCAGATTCACATCGCCAAAATCTCCACGCTTCCTCAACCGCAGTATACAAAGACAAAGGTTAGAAACTAAGCATGAATTTAAAGGAGGTGACCGACACCGGTGCTATATGAGCCACCACGCGCCGGTCAAAGGCTTAACGAAGGCTTTGTGTTAAAAGGAGGCGGCCAGAGAGAAAACTAGGGTTTTTGAAACAAAATATTTGTTTGTGCTAATTCATGTTTGCTACTTCTTATTTATTTTTTAGGTACTTGACAGTAATAGTATTGTCACGGCTTCTAACCTGTGTCTGATTATTTGCATGACCATTAGGTAGGCAGTAATAGTATTGGCACGGCTCCTTCTGGACACCTTGGTGCTGAGATGAGCTTCCCATGTCTGTCTTCTTACTTCTTGAGTTTCGATCACTCTAGGCATCTCAGATGATGTTTCCTGTATTATTTTTACATCAAAAACAAAAGAGATTGTCAACATTGAAATTTAAGAGATAAAATAGCTAATAATGGTATAAAAACATAAAATAGACAAATANAACACAATGATCTTTCCATAACCTACAGAAGAGGAAAGGGTTTTACCGATACATTGCTTAAGCCAAAAACATCTTGTCTCGGGACTGAATTAGCTTTCGATGGACCATAGGAATTTTCCGCATACCAAATTGGTGTTTAACGGACTTAACACAAATGGCCAAAACAAGAGAATGGAACTTGGCTTTCTCCGCATAAGATGCATCTTTATCTATAAGTGCTTTGTCAAGGGTCTCCCGGGATGTAACCGTAAGATAGTCGAGACCCACTTGAACCTTTCAACGCCACAACGACCAAGTAATTAAGCTAAAAAGAAGCTTAATACTAGATGAACTAATCCAAACAAAACCAAAGCTCAACCCCAAACTAACAAAGAGAAATAGTTGAGGAAGAGAAACTTAGCCCAAACGAGGGAGACTGACCCAAACAAGGGAGGCTACTAAACCTGAGCTCTAATGATTCCAGATCTTAAAGGATTACAATCTGATCAGAGCAAACAGGGGACACAAGAAGGGAGAGAGGAGAGGCAAACGAAACACCAAGATAAAGGAGATTCAGAGATCCAATGATGCATAGATTTGTCGATGAAGGAAGAAATAAGTGCCATCGCAGGAGGAACCAAGGATCTCCACTGTCGCGTATTCTCAACCAAGGTGAACCAGCGAAAGGATCTGAGCCTCCACTCCGTGAATAGCGAACAACAGCGGCGACCCGAGCTCACCAACAACCCACAGATCCGAAGAATCTGGAAACAAGGACAAATCTCACTAGCTCTCGATCTCAAAATCTTCAGATTCACATCGCCAAAATCTCCACGCTTCCTCAACCGCAGTATACAAAGACAAAGGTTAGAAACTAAGCATGAATTTAAAGGAGGTGACCGACACCGGTGCTATATGAGCCACCACGCGCCGGTCAAAGGCTTAACGAAGGCTTTGTGTTAAAAGGAGGCGGCCAGAGAGAAAACTAGGGTTTTTGAAACAAAATATTTGTTTGTGCTAATTCATGTTTGCTACTTCTTATTTATTTTTTAGGTACTTGACAGTAATAGTATTGTCACGGCTTCTAACCTGTGTCTGATTATTTGCATGACCATTAGGTAGGCAGTAATAGTATTGGCACGGCTCCTTCTGGACACCTTGGTGCTGAGATGAGCTTCCCATGTCTGTCTTCTTACTTCTTGAGTTTCGATCACTCTAGGCATCTCAGATGATGTTTCCTGTATTATTTTTACATCAAAAACAAAAGAGATTGTCAACATTGAAATTTAAGAGATAAAATAGCTAATAATGGTATAAAAACATAAAATAGACAAATAAAACAATTGTATCATTTTCATGTATAACAGTTGTATTGGAATGTTTCTTTTGTAAGCAGTTTTTGATATCAATATAATTGATTTGTGGAAAAAAGACAACTAAAACAATTTTGTCCAAAAAAAGAAAGAAAAAAAGACAAATAAAACAACAAAACTAAAAATTAAACAAATTACTTAATTTGTAATATTTTAGAAGAGGATGGTCAAATGGTGGCAGTATGTTAGACTACTTAATTATACATGATTGTCTATTATGTTTTACATGATTTTTTTTTTTTTTGGCAACTATGTTTTACATGATTGTCTTTCATGTTTTACATATGTTTTGCATATATTTTGCATTGGGTTATACAAATCCTAAAATTTTTATATCGTAATATTTATACATACATTTGACTATATTCATTTTGTGTTATACGAAAACACCGTGATCAAGTTGTGCATGTGGTTAAACATATAATACCCAAAACGTCAACCTGACTAAAAGACCTAGTCTACCTTTCTTAATTAAGGTAGTGCAAATGATGAAATCACAAACCATGCAGGTCTCTGAGATTGTTTCTCTGAGATTTTTGTGTTAGTACATTGGTTTTTCTCTCCTGTTTGCGGTTACAATTCTATTTAGTCCGATAGTCATCACATCATCAATCACCAAACGTTGAAGCCCCTAGAGGCACATGATATGTATAACGAAACAATAAACTACTAATAAATAAATCAATCAATCGTATCAAGGTTTAGCCATAAAAGACAGAACACACTAATAAATAAATATCATTAAGTGAGCTGTACAAGCAATATGGTCTCAAAACACCAAAGATAAAATCAAACATAAAAAGCAAACTCCAGAGTAATGTATAAAAAGGATCAACGAATCTCTCTGTCCTAAAAAAACCAATAAACTATGTTCAAGGCTTATATCCATAGGTACGGGTATAACTGTCATCCCTCTTGTTGTTCCTGAAAGCACAGCAACCAACAGAGTAGACAATGATGAGGAAGACAAGGAAGATGATGTTTACGATCGCTACTTTCTTCCATGCGCTCTTGACGTTGTCTAGTAGACCCGCTTTGCAAGATTCACAATCGAAGCAGAGCCTGTCTTTCGCGTTGTCCCAGGTTTGGCAGTCTGGATGAGCAAGTGTTCCCGTTGTGTTCTTGTTCCAGGTTGTGGGGTTTACGTACTCGAATCCACATGCATCTGAGGGTTTGCAGCAACCGGACTGTAACACAAAACAAAAGATTCGTTAGTTAAGTTATAGAAACATTCACAAAGATTCAGCTTCAGCAACTATCAAACAAACTAATACCATACAAAAGTGCTAAGAACAGAGCATAACCTAGTTACAAAATTGCTTGCATCTTAAGTAAGTAAGAATCAAACACTTAGAGATCATCACTAAAAAAAAGTCAAGAATCTGATCAAAATTTAGCAATTCAACAAAGTTTTGAAATTATTCACGAAAATCTTATTAAGGATACTAACACATCAATTCTAATCACAATTAAGAACATATCTCTATGGTTCAGATTCACAAATTCAGATTCTCAATTAATTAAAAAGTTGAAACTTTGAATCAAAAAGCACATCTTTTGTATTCAAAAAGTCAAAAAAAAAAAAAACAAAAGTTCACGAATCAGAAAAAGAGAACTTTTAAGGATCAAAAAGCTCAATCACTTTCTAACTCTCTGATCATAAATCACTAAAAAACCCTAAAAATAAGAATAAATTTTTAAAGACAAAAAATCAAAATCAAACACTTTACCTGAAGAGCAGTAAGATGTTCTTGGTAGAAATTATTGACAGGAACATCAATAAACTTAGCTTCAAGCTTAGAACAAACTTTGCTCTCAACAAGACAACTCCTAATCTTATTCCAGTTTTTACCATTGTTAACACGATTCTGCAACCAATCAGAGTAATCACCAAGTCTATACTCTTTATAACCCTTTCCAGCAATAGCTTCACCAGCACCTTTGTTTGTAACAACAAAGGCGAAAACTGTTATACAGAACACAAGGAGAATCAAAAGGAACATGACAAAGAGATAAACCCAAAGAAGCCATGTGACTCT
>NC_025693.1:33310051-33327078 GCF_000633955.1 Camelina sativa
CAAATCAAACACTTTACCTGAAGAGCAGTAAGATGTTCTTGGTAGAAATTATTGACAGGAACATCAATAAACTTAGCTTCAAGCTTAGAACAAACTTTGCTCTCAACAAGACAACTCCTAATCTTATTCCAGTTTTTACCATTGTTAACACGATTCTGCAACCAATCAGAGTAATCACCAAGTCTATACTCTTTATAACCCTTTCCAGCAATAGCTTCACCAGCACCTTTGTTTGTAACAACAAAGGCGAAAACTGTTATACAGAACACAAGGAGAATCAAAAGGAACATGACAAAGAGATAAACCCAAAGAAGCCATGTGACTCTACAACATGAACCAATCAAACCAGCTATAGCTACAACCATGAGAAAAACACCAAGAGCAATCACGGGTTTGTCTAGGAACCTTTCACACTCTGTTGACCCTTTTTGGCTTAGCCAGATTCCTCCAGCTAAGATTGGGATTGAGAGGAGAAAGACTAGGAAGTTAAGTATACCAACAAGGTTGTTGCTACAACGAACCATGGTTGATTGATTTGGAAACTTTGAGAGAAGCTTAAAGAGTTAAGAAGATGGAATCAGAGTTTGAATTTGAGAGAAAGATTGAGAACTTGAGGAACCGAGAGAGACGTGTTTAGGTGAGTTGGGGAGAAATAAGTTTATATAGAGATGATTGAAACGCGTGGAAGTGAAGAAATTTGCAGAGAAGTTTCGTTTGTTTTGTCCTTTATTTGGCTTCTTGTCTTAAGGAAAGAGTAGTTGGAGACTTGAAGACTTTGGTTTGGTTGCATTGGAAGAAGGACTCTTTAATTTCCACGCGCTTTATAGCGAGTGCTCGAGATTTTTTCAGGATAATGCTTTCATTGGAATAATTATTAGTTTATTTTCTTTTTATACTAAATAAATTTTTTCTCCATATTTGATCTTATCTTATTTATGAATAATGACTATATAAAGTTTTTTTATAATATATAGCTGTCAAAAAAAAAATTATGAATATAAGTTTATTGCTAACTCTATATAAATTTATCGACCAACATATGTTTTTTACAATACAAAATTTATGATATAAAATTATATAAACATGTATAGTTTTATTTATAATATATGATATCACAAACTGAAATTTTTGAACAATATGTATAATCATTTTTTTTATTCGTTCTATATTGTCTGAAAACCGTATGTCAAAGTCACCCCTAAAAGAAAAGTATTAAGGTTTTGAAAAATCAAGTAAGCTTTCACTTTCATATGATTAACTTATTTCTACTATGTCAAATTAATTGAGTGCTACTTTTTCCTTTTGTTTTTTACTTGCGTGAGAGAGTTGGAAAGGTTTTGAAAAGTCCAATTTGTTAATTGTTTACTCGTATTTTTTGGTCAACGTTTT
The DNA here is from genome assembly GCF_000633955.1 of Camelina sativa. Lineage (NCBI taxonomy): Eukaryota > Viridiplantae > Streptophyta > Magnoliopsida > Brassicales > Brassicaceae > Camelina > Camelina sativa. Next base: position 33,311,441 of record NC_025693.1, read on the forward strand.
ACTCGTATTTTATTTAATTATCATATACGCCACTGGAAAAAATAGCAATTTGTTTTTATGCTTTTGGAGGCTGCGTTGCTATGTTACCTAACCTACTAATGGAAATTAGAAAATGAGAAATAATAATTCAAATTACATGAACTCTTGTTTAAAAACAAATTCAAATTAGATATGTTTGAACCCGCATGATAGATGTTGTTTACCAAAACAAATTTGTAACTGTGGTTTGATTTACTATTTAGATTACTAGGATCTGAACAATATTTATTTTTTAGGCCAATACCTGCATATAAATAAACCAAAATTTATAGTAACTGTAATAATGCCTTTTCTTATTTTATGATTAGTAATTTATTATATTATTATTATTTTACCTTTTAAAAAAAGTAATTATAATCTTTTTAGTTTTAGGATTTGTAATTTATGATATAATTTTTTTTCTACGTATATGAGTCATGACATTGAATTTATTGATTTTGCCCAAAAAAGAAAAAGACATTGAATTTATTGATCAAGTTATTCATTAATATCTAAACCAAATAAAATAAGAAAATAATTGATGGTCCCCTGCTAAAACCTTTCTTACGATCGATAATCTTAGTTTTGAAAAAAAAAAAAACGATAACCTTAGTTAGATATTCACTTGATTCAATCCGACCAAAAAAAAATCACTTGATTAAATATAGTTAGAAAACAATAATCTCAATAGTCTATATAAGTGTTGGAAATAAATATTGCTAATTAGTTAATGACAAATCACATTATGACATATGGGTATGAAACCGCATAAGACATCTAAAACATGTGATACGGAAATCGTCTTTAAGATAATACTGTAGGTGATTAGGTGTAGTCCCATATGATTGAGTATCAGCGGACTTCGGTTTCATAATTCACGGATTGTTCGAAGTTGGCTCAAGAATCTTTTTCTTTCATCCATTTTATTTTTTCTCATTTCTTTCTGTAACATTAAAGTTTGTTTCATGCTTTGTGATTTTTCTTATGTAGACTTTGTAATTGATCTGGTTTGGATTTTCATCTATTTTATTGGTTTATTGAATCTTGAAAAGTAATACTATAAAAATGAGATTTTAAGACTTTAATTTGGGAGTTCCTTCTTTAGTAATAATCACTTGATAATCTATACTCCTTCTGTTTTTTTTTACTTGTTTACTTGTCATTCTAGAGCTTTGTACACAAACTAAGAAATTAGATTAATATTCTATTATACTCTTGTTTGACTATTAGAATTTTAAAAAATTTAACTTTTTATATATTTAATAAAGGGCAAATGAGATAATTTTTTTACTAAGACATTGGAAAACAAGAACCACAACTAAACTGAAACAAAAATTAGACCTAGAATGACAAGTATTTTAAAATTAAGGGAGTAACATTTTCGTTGTAATAAAGGTACTAAAATTTAACAAGCTTCTTTTTGTAATAAAAACATTACTTAGCTTATTGCAAGGAAAAAAACACAACTTAGTTACATGGATGATTTATTCAATCCACACAGTTCTAGCGTAATACATACCGAAGTCTTAGAAAATAAAAACATTACATTCAATTTCACACTTATGTTTGTTCCACACATATTTTTAAGATTTAGTTACCAGATCCGGATCCAGCCCTAGATCCAGCAAACGAACCAGCAGATGATCCAGCCGACCCACCTGAACCACCAGAACTTGAACTCGATGATGAGCTTGAGCTAGATGATGAACTAGACCGCGAGCCTGAACCAGCACCAGCACCAGCGCCAGAGCCTGAGCCACCACCAATACCAATCCCCAACCCAAGACCCAAACCTATTCCCAAGTCCTTCCTTGCTACCCGACTCTCAGTTAACATAACCAAACTCGAAATAACCAATAAACTAAGAAGAACGAGACCATGTACCCTAGCCATTTTAGAATAATACCCTTCTATCTAATAAAGCAGTATATCGCTTGTGCTCTATATTTGTAAGTCTTGTTATGGGATAGAAGACTGGAAATATGTTAGTGTATTTATAGTAGCTTTGAGGTAGAGTGAGCTCTGAAGTGGATGCCACTAAGTTCAATTAACGTTGGACCAACTAGCTTCGATCATTTTCTTTATATTATTGACTTGTACACTTAGAGCCACATAAAGGAATAGTTATTCAACTATTAGACAATTAAACAAATTATATATGCATTGTATTTTTATATATATATATATATATATTATATATATACATTTAGTGTGAATTGAATCATATGGTATTTGGCTACCCGCCCACTAACGACGATTGTAAGTGGAGGAGGCATTGTAAGTGGATTTTACTCGGTGAAATCAATCACAAACGTAATAGAAAAAAATTTCAATGATTACACTATTTCTTTGTTACATTAATCACACGTGCTTAAATCAAAAACACGATAAGCATTTCTAACTTCAAAAACGATACGTATAGTCATAGACCGTAAAATCGATGCACATACGAAAATCTATTGAGTTTGTCGTTTCGATCCGGTCAACCACGTTTTACGGTTTAAGTTCATGTTTTTTACATACTGAAATTTTATACTGTTAACAAGGACAAATACGCACGCATACTACATAACAATTAACAAATGCCGTTCGAAAATGTTTCCAGAATTTAGTGATTATTTAGTCCAAACAATATTTACTTTGTAAAAACAATTCTCTCCGTTTTAAGTTTTATACCATAAAATGTTGGGTGCACGTATATATATATATATTTTATACATAGTTTTTTTTTTTTTTTGTCAAACTCAGATTTCATTCAAACTAAAAGAGTTATTCCTCCTCAAGAAGAAGGTACAAAACGCTATTAGAAACCCAAACAAACCAAGCCACTTGAGCAAATGGTAAAGCAACAACAATAACGAAAGCATAAGCTAAACATAGATAAAGGGATAAATGGGAGCTAACAAGCTCAAACCATGGATAAAGGGATAAATGGGAGCTAACAAGCTCAACCAAAGTAGATTGGTTCTTGAATGGAGGAAACGAAACCTCTAAAGACACCAACGACAAACAGTCAGCAAATGCTGAACGGAGACAGTCTTGAGCAACAATCCTCGCTTCTACTTCAAGTAGAACAGTCTTCAGAATAATGCTCCCTGTGACAATACCACTAAAACCGAGTGAAGTATTTGGGTGGATAATAAGCTCCTTAAAGGAAAGATGAGAGCTATAAAAGCCCCGGTGAACCAGAAAATCTGGAACGGTGAAGGAGAGCAAAGATCTCTTTCCAATCTGCAACAAAGCGGCTACTAACACAGCCAATTCAAAGTAAAATCTGCATACTGCAGTAAAAGTTTGCACTAAGGCGATAAAGGTACCACAAGAAGGCACAAATGTGAATCCAAGGATATCCAAATTCATCAAAGGAGTAAAACCTAGATCCAAATTCCACAAAGCCAGAGCCACACTCTTAACGATCATCCAAGAACTTTCCAAAATAGAAGCACCAGAGACCGAAGAACAGGAGCATACCTGGGGGAACAGGAGAGGAGGTGTGTTGATTGAGATAGAGAGCGAACAATCAACTCTGCTGCCAACGAGACTGAGAAGCCGGTGTGACTTGACGACATGAGCGACGTGGGTCTTAGCTGGAGAGGGATATGGAGGGTCCGGAGTTGAGCTAAGGATAGAAAGCCCCATCGAAGAAGCAACCATTGATGTAGTGATATCGGAGCAGAATCTGCATAATGCAGTGAAGGGCCGTACGAAGGCGATATGGGGTCGACGAGAGAGCACACAAGTAAAGCCAAAGGCAACAAGGGCCATCGAAAGATCTAAACTCGTATTCCACAAAGCCAGAGCTACACACTTCACAAAAATCTGATAGTTTTTCAAGAGAGAAGAATCAGAAGAGGAAGAATAAACCTGGGGAATTGGGAGAGGAGGGGAGGTGGAGGTGTCAAAGAAGAACCAGACAGCTATTGCAAAGAGGGGAGGATGATTCGCTGGCAACGAGAGGCCAGATTCAACAGAGGGGAGCAACGTCGAAGAAAAACCAACAAATTTGGCTAATACACCGACACTTAAGACACAAATCCGAGAACAGATCTGGTACCGGGGACTGCACACAGCAGGAAAGAATCGCAAACAAGCGAAATGAGTATCACTAGAGGATACAAGAAGAATCGTAGATCCCAGATCTAGAAGAATGTAAAGGTGGAAAGCTGGAGAGAGAGAGGATAGAGGAGATAGTTCGACGATGGAGGTTTGCGCGAAGTTGGAGGGAGGGATGGGAGGGTCGGGCGGGTAGGGGGTTCTGGCGAAGGAGGGTCACCAACAGCGACCGCGGAAGCCATGGCAAGGAGATGCTTAGAGTTTCTTCGGTTGTCGGGCCTCGGAGAGAAAACAAAAAGAGATTTTTATTTTATACATAGTTATTACTTATTAGTAATTACTGATACGAAGGAAACGTGGATCAGCCTTCAAAGAAGTTGTTTAAAAGTGTTTTAACCATTTTCCATATGGATGAGCTTCCCGATATAAGTTTTTCATCATGTAGCACTTATAAAGTTTATACAACAGATTCTTCAAGAATAAAGATACGATAACCATTATACTTACTACTTCACTACTAAAATTTAATAGAATTGACAACCAAATTTTAATTAAAATGTCTAAGATTAATGTGAATTTTATTAAATTAATTTAGACTACCCATAAGAATATATCATTTATTCTAAAATTAATTAACTGTATTTACTTATCACACACAGATTAGGTAAGATGATTACTAGTTTACTACTACCAAAATGCCAAAACGAAGACAAAATAAAGACTAATCAAGCCACTATAAACGGAATAAACTCTCTCATCCACATTGAGAATTTTTAGTGGCACTTTGTTTTGAGTAATGAAAGAGCGTCTCAAGTTTACTTTGACGTTTGATCAATTTTCATTGACAAAGTCTTGATACATTAAATTAGACATTCTATAGTCATACAAATTTTGTTTTTTAACAACTATAGCCATACAAATTTATAAACAGAAAAATACACATTATGAAATGAAATCAAATGATGTTTACTTTCGATAACTTTTTATTTTGCTAACTAATGCATATTTTTGTACAAGAAAGTCTCCCAAAACTAATTTGTTCTTCCCTATGATAGTTCTCGTTATACATAGACCTCGTCTTGATCACATTTTTCTATTAATAACAATGTCATTTCACATTTCTAATAAGGATTTTCAAACTAGTCTCTAATCTCCTTTCATTCCATTTTGATTTTACATCATCTTTGAACATATAATTTCACAATTTTTGAAAAAAACTTGTGAATTTCAATGGCCTTCATTTAATTATCAGTATTTAAATGATCATAATTTTACATTTAAAATATTTCTTAATTGCTATGGAAATATGCGATACGACATTTGGTGATCATATCTTGTCAGAGATGTAATGATAGGAAGCAATCCATCTCTATGGCAAGCCATGCTATGGAATGGTATTCACCAGTAGAGTTTACTTAATCACAAAAAATCAATTTGAAAATAATTGTATCAACACATGACACACAAATGTTTACGTAATTATTAGTCACACATTTTTTGTTCCCTATAAATTCAAAAACTATAAAAACTAAATTTTGTTCATAATTTACATATATATATATATATATATTGATTTAATAATTTAATAACCATGTATTTTTAATACTTTATTGTTTTACATGATTTTCTTCCTCTCCAAATAAATACTACTATATACTGTATATAAAATACATATTGTTTTTATCAACTATTATATATTATTTAAAAATTGAAATCAATGACCCACTACAGTATTGTTGGGTCGTCATATGATATAAGGCCCAATATAAATCTCCAGAGGTAAACGAAATTATCGAAACAGTTAAGGGAACAAACAACAACACGAATTCCCAGAAACAAAAAGATAAAGGAGAAAGGAAAAAAAATGAAGAATGTGAATCGAGTCTTCTTCTGCAAATCACTCTCTCTCGTCATCCTCGTTCCTTCTTTCACTCGTTCCACTCTCCGATTCACTTACTCCTCCGCCTCCGCCTCCGCAGCTTCTTCTTCTTTGTCTTCTCCTAACCGTGCGATTCACTGCATGGCTTCCGATTCCCCTCAACCCGGAGATGGTTCCGTCTCTCTTTCTTCTCCTAATTCCGCGGCGGTTCCCACTTCTTCCGCTTCTTCCGCCATCGATTTCCTCTCTCTCTGTACTCGCCTCAAGGTAACCTTTATATGATCCGCTTTGAGTTCTTTTCGCTAAGATCCGGTGGATTCTGTGGTTATATACAGCGGAATGTAATGTTGATTCATTGTTCTTGTTGATGGATTGTATTGGAATCTGAATTTGTTAGGGGAATGATACGATTTTCAAGCTATGTGGTTGCTTTGATGATCTAAGTCCTCACTTATGTGTTCTTTTATGTGAATCTGGGTGAGGTTTTGTTTCCTGCTTCGTAGATTACATTAACCTTAGTCTTCGCAGATGTGTTTTTGCTAAAATTCTGGTTGTTTCTGTGATTAAGCCATTTCTTCTCTGGCAAGTCTCCGTCATGGAATCTTTGAGAAAGTTTGATTTTATATAGATGTTGGTTTCAAACCTCTGATGCAATGTTGTTATAGTGTTTATAAGATGATGCGTTGTTTAGATTTATATGGATATTTGTTACCAATGTTAAGATGGATATGTGTGGAGGTCATACTGTTGATGAATTGTGGAATTTGATGCAATTGTGTATCTGTTTATTAGATCATGTATGTGGATGTTTGTAACCAATGTTAAGATGGATCTGTGTGGTGATATCTTCACACGTTCCATGCTTGATGATTTGACTTCTGTAGTGCGTTGCAGAAATGAACCATTGTCAAGTTGTAAAATTTATGTGGCTGCAATGCAACTGTTGATGGATTGTAAAAATTCGTTTGGGAAATGAAACGACTTTAAGCTATGTGGTTACTTTTATGATCCGTGATTACTAAAGTCCTTGTAGATATGAAGTTTTTCCGATGTTGTTATGTGAATCTAGTTTTTTATTTTTGGTTTTGTTTGCTGCTTTATGTGTTGTATCCTTTGGTAAACCACCTTTTGTATATCAAATAGACAACTCCAAGAGCTGGATGGATCAAAAGAGACGTAAAAGATCCAGAATCAATAGCGGATCACATGTATCGGATGGGTCTTATGGCTCTAATTTCTTCAGATATCCCTGGTGTTAACAGAGACAAGTGAGAGATTCATGCTTGCTTCGTCTTTATTTTCAAGCTCAACCGCTGGAATTTAAACTCATTCATATTTGGTTTCTTTTTACAGATGCATGAAAATGGCAATTGTTCATGACATTGCAGAAGGTTAGTTCTTTCCCTTTTTTAGAGACTAAATCACCAATCTCAAGTTATTTAGGAATGAATGATCGTTTGAATTCGATTATTGTTGTTGAGCAGCCATTGTAGGAGACATTACACCTTCTTGTGGGATCTCTAAAGAAGAGAAAAACCGAAGAGAAAGTGAAGCACTTGAACACATGTGCAAACTCTTGGGTGGAGGAGAAAGAGGTCTGTTCTTTTACATATCTTTGTTCTATCTTCTTGTGGCTCATTTGCATAGACACTTATCACTTCTACCATTATATATTTTACGCGGTAACTGCAGCCAATGAAATCGCTGAGCTTTGGAGAGAATATGAAGAGAACTCTTCACCTGAAGCTAAAGTTGTTAAAGATTTCGACAAGGTTGAGATGATACTACAAGCTTTGGAATACGAACAAGGTAATGACCTCAACAAAAATCTTAATTTGAGAATGAGTACAGACTAAATCTCATATTGTTTGTTTGCTATTATACGGCAGCGCAAGGGAAAGATCTAGAAGAGTTTTTCCAATCGACCGCAGGTATTTTGCTGTTGTAATTTAGAATCCAAATACATAAAATCTCTATATGGTTGAAGGCTTTTAAAACTTGTTTCTGTTTGATTAATTCAGGTAAGTTCCAGACTGATATAGGCAAGGCTTGGGCGTCGGAGATTGTTTCAAGAAGACGAAAGCAACATTAGTTCTCACATGATACTTTTTTTTTTTAAATTGGTTTCTTAACGTCTAGTTCTCATCGGAGTTAAATATACTCGGACGTTTCAAAATTTAATCTTCGTTGCTGTCTTTTACGTTTCAATAGCTAGCTAATGAAGATCAAAATAATTAATCAAGCTCGCAATTTTTTTAAATACTTTTTTTTTTTTTCAACTTGTGATTCTTTTATATAAATGAAAGAAAATGTAGACTTTATAGTTACCGACTCTCGTCTATGCATGGAAATTTTGTGTGTTCGTATCTCCTCGTACTGCAAGCCGCTCCCTTGCCGACTCTTTTAAAACCAGAAGGTTCCCTCTTCTTTATAAGCATCACAAAGCCTCAATTTCAGATCAAGGAGAGTTTCCGGTGGAGCAAGAATATCCTCATATGTTTCATCAATCTTATTTTGGAGTTCCTTGATAAGTTTCTCCGCATTTGTTTGAGTAGATTTCTTCCCAAAGGAGATAATTCTTTGAGAATTTTGGATTTTCTTCGATAGTGGATGATGGTTTTCGTGTGATCCCTTGACACACCATCCTTCCATCATGGCTTCTTTGAGTCCAGCTTTTCCACTCCTTCTTTTGTCTAACATGAATTTTTTTTTCAGACTTGATGGAATAGACGCTAGAAGGGGTCTATGATCAGAACCCCACATCTTCAAATACTCCACATTAGTGTGAGGAAATATGTTGTGCCACTCTTTGTTCCCCATGGCTCTGTCTAACTGAGATCGTATATTCCCATTTGTCCGTTGTCCTTTCCATGAGAATTGATTTCCTTGGAAAGGGAAATCAATAAATCCACATGCTTGGATCATAGCACGGAAAGGTAGAAAAGAGTTCTCTGATCTTTTTTTGCCACCACGTTTCTCATGATTGCCGGTAATCTCATTGAAATCACCAATAATGAACCAACAAGCATCAGAACGAGCAATCCCGATACGGGTTAACCGCTCCCAAACATATTGTCTGCATTTAACAACCGGATCACCATAAACGAACGTCATGAATACTCGGTTTCCATCAATGACAGTCTCAGTGTCAATCAAGTGATCATCCGAGGCTAGAATATGAACCGGATAATCATTAGAATAAAAAAGAGCTAGTCCTCCATCATTGTTGTTGCCCTTTGGTTCCACGGTGAAGAGGTTGTCATATCCGAGAGAGGTTTGTTTGTCTTCCATAAACGAGCGGTCATTCTTGGTTTCACAAAGAAACATAAAACTTGGAGAATACATCTTGTGCATTTCTTCTATTCTACGTGTTGTGGGTTCGGCTCTTGCCCCTTGGCAATTCCACGATAGAATCCTCATGAATTTGGTGATCTTTAAATGGGGTTTGAGTTTTTTTTTTATCCGATTTAATAACTTTACTTTAACGTAGACAAAGACACCTCAATGAGAGGGAGTAGAAATCACATAATCATTTTGATTTCTTTGAATCAAATTCTGGTAACGGCGGCGAACCGTCCGGTTTACTCGGGAGACCTCGACGTGTTGGAGGAAATGAGTTTACTCAAATGGAGAGCCAACTCCTTGAAGAAGTCCGAGAGCTTCTTAAGGGGAAGAGAGTCCAAAACAGAGGCAGATCTTAGCAAAAGCTAGAACAGAGACTAATGACAAGGGGAGATCTCAACCAAGTCAAGTGAGAAGAGTTTGTGTCTAAAGGTGACAAAAAGAACAGTAGATCTACACCAACTGAGTTCGGATCCAAAAAAGCAAGTAGGATGGGTGAGACGAGGAGGTGGAGCCGCGGAGGGGGGCTCAGATCTGTTGTCGGAGATCCGGTGTCACCATTTTCGACATGGTCCATACACTTCACGTTTTTTTTTTTTTTTTTTTTTTTTTTTTTTTTTTTTTTTTTTTTTTTTTTTTNCACTTCACGTTTAAACAACGGTTTTTCTGATGTTTCTATCGCCGGAATTTATTCTGATATAGGATTTTGGGCTTCAAAGTTTGCTTAAATTAGTTTTGATACATGTAATATATAATTGAGCCCAAAATCAAGAAATACAAAGTTACATAGCCCACCAAGACCCAATACTAATAAATCATCCGGAAAATCTGCTCTCCCCGGACTTATCTCGCTGGCCGACGCCGTCGACGATAAACCCTAACCGCCATTATCTTTATCCACTGATATAACAATGACGTCATCTTCATCTTCTTCCCTTAAAACCAAATTCTCAAAGTCCACTCTCATGTAAAGATGACTTTTATGACTTCCTCTCGCCGTCTTCTCCCTCTCGGAGCATCGCTCACTGTAAATCTCTCTCTCTCTCTCCCCCAAACATTTCCATTTACTACTAATTTATCACCTCATTCGCCATCGATGATGATGATGATCGAGTTCGTTGTAATTGCAGAGAGGATCATTTGCTACCGATCAAATCCGAAATGGTGAGTTTCTCTTCTTATGATCTGAAATCAAACCCGAAAAATGGTGACAGTTCCGAAGAATTAAGATCGTTTGAATCTGCCTCAGGATTTCTAACAAGTTTCCGAGGATTCGCAACCGTTACTTCGTCGGAATCGGAGGCGGCGTTAGCCAATCTGGAAGCGAAATATGCCGTTGCTTTGCCGGAATGTTCTACCGTGGATGAGGATATCACCAAGATCCGGCGTGAGTTCGAGCTGGCGAAACAGAGGTTTCTTAATATCCCTGAAGCATTAAATAGTATGCCTAAGATGAATCCTCAAGGTGATCTGAGCTGAGCTGAGCTATTCATAATATACATTAGTTTGGTTGGTGTTCTTTGTTACTGATTGGTTTTGGATGATGATGATGCTTGTGTAGGGATATATGTTAATAAGAATCTGAGATTGGATAATATACAAGTTTATGGATTTGATTATGACTACACTTTGGCACACTACTCATCTCATTTGCAGAGCTTGATCTATGATCTTGCCAAGCAGCATATGGTTAATGAGGTAGAATCTCTTATCTTATGGCGGTTTCTTTAAGTTGTGAGCATTGCTTTGAGAATTATTGGTCTTGATTCTTGCAGTTTAGATATCCTGATGCTTGCGTCCAGTTTAAGTATGATCCGACTTTTCCCATCCGAGGTTTGTACTACGATAAACAAAAAGGTTGCCTCATGAAATTGGATTTCTTTGGTTCTATTGAGCCAGACGGGTGTTATTTCGGTCGTCGTAAGGTATTTTGATCGTCTCTTTTGTTGAAACTGTTGCTGTGGGATGGAGGGTTTCTGAGCCATTCGCATATTTATAATTTTGCAGCTTAGTAGGAAGGAAATAGAGAGTATGTATGGAACACGACACATAGGTCGTGATCAAGCGAGAGGTCTGGTGGGATTGATGGATTTCTTCTGTTTCAGCGAGGTGATTTTAATAAGTCAATAAGTTGCTTTCGTACAGAGGAACCATGATTTTGTCATATCTGATTTGTTTGACTGCAACATTTTTTTTTCCAGGCCTGTCTTATTGCAGACATGGTCCAATATTTTGTCGATGCCAAACTTGAGTTTGATGCCTCTAACATCTACAATGATGTCAATCGTGCTATTCAACATGTCCATAGAAGTGGATTGGTTCATAGAGGGATTCTTGCTGATCCTAACAGATATTTGCTAAAAAATGCAAGTGAAATTTCTTATATTCCTTAAATGGCTACAAATGCATGCAAGTTATATTACTTTTGAATTTTATATTACTGAACAGCGATTTACATCTCAGGGTAAGCTTCTACGTTTCCTGAGAATGCTAAAAGATAAAGGAAAGAAGCTATTTTTGCTGACCAACTCTCCGTATCATTTTGTTGATGGTGGAATGCGCTATCTGATGGAGGTGATTCACATTATTAGATAGCTATTTAAAAATTTTCTGTGTTCCCGTTTGAATATCACTAGGGACAATTAGATTCAACACTCTTTGATTTTATATTGTTGTTTATAATGTTCTTAGGGCTAGTTCTGAATTTTCTTTTTTTTGTTTATGTGGTTCATGACCTTTATTTGTGTGCTTACTGTTGTTAGGACTCTTTTGGCCTCAGAGATTCCTGGCGAGAGCTCTTCGATGTTGTGATTGCTAAAGCAAACAAACCAGAATTTTACACATCTGAGCACCCTTTCCGGTTAGTTTTCCGTATTCAGAAACGCTATTTTCTTTTGTAAAGTTTGTCTGTCTAGCGGAATTGATCGCTTGACGCTTTTATTGCTATTGATCCTTGTAGTTGTTACGATTCTGAGAGGGACAATTTGGCGTTTACAAAAGTGGATGCATTTGACCCGAAGAAAGTTTACTACCATGGCTGTCTAAAATCCTTCCTTCAGATCACAAAGTGGCATGGCCCTGAGGTACTCTTTGCCACAAGATGATATATTCCATTTTGTAAGTTCATGCTTTTGATTGCATTTTAAAGACAGACTACTATATAACATGTTCTGTTCATAGGTTATTTATTTCGGAGATCACTTATTTAGTGATCTAAGAGGGCCTTCAAAAGCTGGTTGGCGAACTGCTGCGATAATTCATGAGCTCGAGGTTAGTTTACCATACATGATATGTAGCCTTTCATCTGATTGTATTCTCAAAAACGTTTGTATATCGTTTAAAACCCAATCTTGTACACTGAGTTCTTCTCTTTGTGATGTTTTTTTTGGTTCAGCGAGAGATACAGATACAAAATGGTGATAGCTACCGGTTTGAGCAGGTATAGTCACAGCTTCTTCTTTAACTTCTCAAGAATGGCTTTCTGCTTATAGTATTCATACATTCCTGTAACGTGATCGAGGACATAAGCCATAAGTACTTAGAGACATGGAGAAATATAGATACTTTCGTATGTGTAATGTCTAATAAGACCAATTTTTTGGCTTAAACTCAGGCAAAATTCCATATTATCCAAGAGTTACTCGGTAGATTTCACGCGACTGTATCAGACACTCATAGAAGCGAAGCATGCCAATCTCTTTTGGATGAGCTGAACAATGCAAGACAGAGAGCACGAGACACAATGAAACAAATGTTCAACAGATCGTTCGGAGCTACATTTGTCACAGACACTGGTCAAGAATCAGCATTCTCTTATCACATCCACCAATACGCAGACGTTTACACCAGTAAACCTGAGAACTTTCTGTTATACCGACCCGAAGCTTGGCTTCACGTTCCTTATGATATCAAGATCATGCCACATCATGTGAAGGTATGCAAACCCATGACCTTAAAAGAGCCACATTTCGATTTCTTTTGATGGATTCGACTTGTGAATTTGGAATTATAGAGCTTAACCAAAACTCTTGCATACTTTTCAATTGAACCATTTCTTTTCAGGTTGCTTCAAACCTTTTCGGAACCTGAGATGGGTTTTATTCCTCTAAGAACTGATATCATTTTGCGATACATGGTTATCTTTCTTGTGTCGGAAGTTTGATCCGAAGAAGAAAGCAAGCAGCTTTTAGGGTTTCAGATTGCCAGAGGACGACAAGAAGGTTTACAAATCAATCTCAGATTATTGCTGCTGATGATGATTCTTTTGGGCCAAATCAGTGTTAGATCATTCATTTGCATAACTTTGATGTGGCTTTCACTTACAAATAAAGGATGTTACAACTATCGATTAATATTTTCTGGTACTTTTTTATTTTATTTTAATTTTTTGTGTTAATATACTATTTAATATTAATTTTGTTAATGTACTATTTTGTTAATTATAACAATTTGGTATATAATCTGCCGTAAAATGGTTCAGTTTTAATTCTAGTGATTTAATAATTTTTGTTTAATATAAGTTTAATATTTCATATATTTAATAGTAAAATGAGGATTAACCCATATTAAAGTATCTTGTGAATAATATCTTATTTTTTAGTATTATCAATTCAACTTTATCATGTCATATATCTTATTTTTTAGTATTATCAATTCAACCTTATCATGTCATATAACTTACCTGTAATATATCTTCTTTCTGTTATTTTAAAATTTAATATGTTTAAATATTATAATTAATTTTTGTTTTATCATAATCTATAAATGATATATATTCTTTTTGGTAATTTAAGATTATGAAATACTATTACAGATTATGAATATATTTCTGGTAATTTAAGTATATTTTATATATAAAAATCTGAAAACATTTTTGTTTTTATCTTGTAGTCTTTTTTCTTTCTTATGAATATGTGTGGATATGAGTCTTTTCAGTGTTTAGGAAAGATCCAAGATGATAATTTAAAAACAGATAAGAACTTGAATAATAGTAAAAACAATGCCTTAGCACATATAATCTAAATCTAAATATGTAAAGCTGATAAGTCTTTATAGGAAGGTCCGGATATGTCAGTGCCATTACAGATTTTCTTCAGTCAACTATACCTAATTGAAGATATACTACTTCAGAAGTTGGACTATTTTCTACCAAAAATGGGGAATGTTAGTCTTTATCTACATTAATTTAAAATGGATTCTGATAACAGAAATTTAAAGAAAAAAGATGGGTACATGATCTCACCTTTTAATAGCTTTACTTATTTTGGTAATTCAAGTCAATGCTTAGATTTAGATAAAAGTTTAAGCATGTTTTTCTCTATATTGTTCTTCTATAAATTACTTTGTTTTCAGACCAACCAAAAATACAACAAAAACAAGTCAGAAGAATCAAAATGGAGTTCTCTATGAAATCTTCAACTCTAAAGGTAACACGATTTTAAACTATGACATCCTTCAATAACTTATGTTTTTAGTGAGTTTAATTTGAAGTTTTGAATGAAAAAACAAATAGATAATATACTTGTTTTTTTTCTTTTTTCTTTACAACAGATGATTCAAACAAGTTTTTGTATATTAGTAGTTTTGGCTATTAGTAGTTTTTCGATGATGGAATCTCGGGGTGTAGGCATCAAAGGAAAGGCACATGTTAAATATATGGCCTTGAATTGTCGAAAACATAGGGCAGTTTTAACAGAATTTGGAGCAGTTGGTGATGGAAAGACCTCGAACACGAAAGCGTTTAGAAAAGCCATAACCAAGCTTGCTCCAATGGCGGCCGACGGCGGAGTGCAACTCATTGTTCCACCAGGGAAATGGCTAACGGGAAGTTTTAACCTCACAAGCCATTTTACTTTGTTCATCAAAAAAGGTGCAACTATTCTTGCTTCTCAGGTATGGTTAATTTCCATCTTGTATTATACAAAAGTAAATTGGGATAAAATATTTTGTGTAAGGTATTAGCCATTTATTTACATGTTTTTTTTATCTTTTGGTTTAAATAAAAAGGATGAATCTGAGTATCCAGTTGTTGCACCTTTGCCATCGTACGGACAAGGAAGAGATGCAGCAGGACCAACATTTGCTAGTTTAATCTCTGGCACAAACCTCACTGATGTTGTTATTACCGGTAAGATTAACCAAAAATGAATACAGTGACATATCAAAGCTATAACAAAAATTATGAACTATTTGACCATAAACTCAATACGTCTAGTAATTAGTCAAATATTAAGACGAATATATCATCTAATAAAGAATCGTTAACGACCAAGAATCAAGGCTCTATAAGATCTTGAATTATGTGTGTTTGTGTGTGTGTGTGTGTGTGTGTGTTTTTTTTTTTTTT
>NC_025693.1:33334069-33343440 GCF_000633955.1 Camelina sativa
GTTAAAAAGGATTGATCGAATTTGTTTGGTTAGGTAACAACGGAACGATCAACGGGCAAGGGAAATACTGGTGGGTGAAGTACCGGAGTGGTGGATTTAAGTCGATCACGAGACCTTACACAATCGAAATCATATCCTCTAAGGACGTTCAGATCTCAGACATCACGATCATTGATTCGCCTTCATGGAACATTCATCCCGTGTATTGTAACAATGTTATTGTCAAAGGCGTTACCATTCTTGCTCCTATCGATTCTCCTAATACCGATGGAATCAACCCGGGTAAGTCCATATATCCCACGTCGCATATATATTGAATAGTATATGTTCGTTTGTGTTTGCGTTTCTGTTTTCATGTTATAAGATTATAATCTTTGTATTCGACGTGACTTTATATATTCACGTGGCATTGTTTATTTTCTTCGTTATTAGATTCATGCACCAACACATTAATAGAAGACTGTTACGTAGTCTCCGGAGACGATTGCATCGCCGTGAAGAGCGGTTGGGATCAGTTTGGTATCAAAGTCGGCAAGCCAACTCAACAACTGTCGATCAGACGGCTCACATGCATCTCTCCAGACAGCGCTGGAATAGCACTGGGAAGCGAAATGTCCGGTGGAATCAAAGATGTTAGAATCGAAGACATTACATTACTCCAGACACAATCCGCTATCCGAATCAAAACCGCAGTTGGTCGTGGTGGTTACGTTAAGGATATTTTCGCCCGAAAGTTTACCATGAAAACCATGCAATACGTTTTCTGGATGAGCGGTGCATATAACCAACACCCCGTTTCAGGGTTTGATCCCAAGGCTATGCCCCAAATTACGAACATTAACTACAGTGACATGACCGCGGATAATGTCACGCAACCCGCAAAGCTAGATGGGCTCAAGAACGATCCTTTCACAAAGATATGTATGTCGAATATAAACATGACTTTGGCTCCTGAACCAAAGAAGTTGTTGTGGAATTGTACTGACATCTCCGGGGTTTCAAGTAAGGTGACGCCCAAACCGTGTAGTTTGTTGCCGAAAGCTCGGGTTAATTGTGTTTTTCCGGTTGATAAGATTCCTATTGAATCTGTTGTCCTGAAGAAATGCTCTGCTTAGAGATTGTGCCGGAGAAATTACTTATTATATCTTCATAAATATATACATTGTCTTTTAACAGTGTAATGTATTAATTTTCTCAGATAAAAATGCCCCAGCTTTTATTGTATAAACCATAAAAAAAAAAAAGAATAATAATAATAATAATAATAATAATAATAATAATAATAATAAACCATGCAATATTGGTTTTAATATACGGATACAAAGCTAAAGCATCCACATCCGTGAGATATTGAGATACTCGTTGAGGTTCTGCAAAAAAAAAAACAATTAAGATAATTTGTTTTATTCGATCGTAAAAGCAAACTAACAACAATTAAGGATGCATTATGCATATATAACAAGGTTTTGTTTAAATAAATTTTACATTCATACAAAAAATGATTATATGCATTGATTAGTTTATATATTTATAATTTTACATTCATACAAAAATTATGATTAAAGAATGTAAAATTTTAATGTAACTAACTACAAATTTTACAATGTTAATTACATTTACAAGATTACATTCCATCTGCATCTATACTATACAAGAATTGATATTTCTAAAAATCCGTTTGTTCTACTCGTTGTTAATTACATTCTGTTCGTTTAGCACAAAATATATTTATTTTGATTGTTGTACCTATCATTCAGAACAATGTGTCATCGTAAATCATCTCTCCACCACAATCGCTACCTACTAATTGTTGTCAAGTCTCAAGTGTCAACTATTAATATCACCTTTTTCGTTTTTTTTTTACTTATTATCTTCCTTTTTCCCCCAGTAATATATATATGCTCCATTAGTGTGATAATGATTAAGCATTTTTTTTTCTCGTTTCATGTTTATTCTCTGGAAAAATATAGCTAGCTACAAGAAATATAACAGAATATATGACTATACATCAATTAGTATAAGATAACATGTAGTCAACAGAACGACCATTTTATTTCGGTATATCATTCGGCATTGACCAACAATTAAAAAATGTCAAATGTGTTTTTTAAAAAATTTGTTCGATTCTATTAAATAGTTTATATATAATTACAAACACATTCTATATTTAGTAAAAATATTATATATATATATATATATAAAATGCATTGATTGTTATATAATTAGTTAGCTATTAAACCTAAATTAAAAAATCTATTATATGTTAATAACGTAAGTGAACTGCTTATTTTACAATCTTAATAAAAAATTGTTTCCTACAATGACAATCATTCGAATAAACCCAATAACATAAGTAAAATTTTCTATATTTTATAGAGTTATGATTCTGAAAAACCAAAGTTACGATCAAATATAATGAAAAAAAACTAATGAAAAATCTAATTAACTAAAGTGAACATTCTGGAGCCTCGAGAAGTGCAAATTTACGCTGTATCATATAATTTCATACCATGTTCACATGGGTATTGGATGAGTACTTATATGGAACTAAAAATATTGTTTTACGAAAAGGATATTTATTACCATATTATTGATGTTACGGTTACAAAAAAAAAAAAAAAAAAACATCTTATGGTTTTACAAAATTTGTAGTCTTGTTTTCAGCAAGGGTACGAGCATTGGCACACACTAAAGCCAGCAACGTCGTGACAAAATCCACCTCCACCACTGTATCTATGGTGTAATAGAAATGTCAATAAGAGATTTTTTTTTTTTTTTCACTTTTCCATACAGTCTATATTAGCAATAGAAGATTTTAATTTTTGTGTACTTCTAATTTTAAAAGAATATATCAAAGAAATTAAAAATATATCAATTGAATAAAAGAAACATGACACTTGAACAGGAATACATAAAATTTATAATACCTGAGGCAAATATGATCAGTATAACAAGGGATACAAGTGAAGGTGTCATCATCTTCATGCTTTCACGTTTTATACTTTTCTTCTAAACTTATCTTTAAGATAATTGTTGTTATGTTATTGTGGCATTTGGTTAATCTATTTAAAAGCAAGCCGAGGACTCACAACAACCAGTCTTTAATGTGTTATCAACTTATCAAGATCTTTTTCTTTTTTTTTTTTTTTTTTTTTTTTTTGGNGGACAAAGATCTTTTTCCATATACACTGATTTTTGGCTAAAATTGTTATTTTCTAAGTTCGATTCATTATATTTTGGATTTAAGTTTTTCTTCATAGAGTTGAGTCTCTTTCTCATAAACTATTTTCGTTTTTTTTTGTGATAACTTTTCTTCTGATGGTTGTGGGCGTTAAACATTATTTTTGTTTTTTTTTACAACATTTTTGTCTTTATTAGATAATTTTAATTTTATTGTCATTCAAATCTTTTTAATTATTTTATAACATACATTACTCTTATGATTGAATTTTTCTCTCTCTAAAAGAGCTTAATTATCTAAAAATTGTTAGAATATGTTTTTAAAATATAAAAATTTGACGTTACCATAAACAAGATATTAAAAAAAAACACTAATATTAAAAAACATACTACTCCATTAAAAAATGAGTGGCGGACTATTGAACCATTTATTCTCTCTTTCCATCGTTCAATAGATTTACCAAACACAGAAAGCCATACAAAGATGAGTAGTTGGGAGCGTGTGCAACATCATACTTATATAGTTCACCCACCTTTCTCCTATTTATTACAGTACTACTTAGCTTACTTACCCTTCTCCTCCTCAGGCGTCTCTCTCTCTATATAACAACGATTAATAAATATCATCTTCTCTTTGCTCATCTCTCTCTCACTTTTGTCCAGATATTTTCAAGAAACAATACAAAACCTCAAAAGAAGAAGAAACTGATGAATCAAGAAAAGCCCACTTCTTGTTGCTGTGTTCTTGATGCTTCCACTTATGTTGGTTTCTGGATTCTCAATAGATTGCTCACTAAAGGTTACTCTGTTCACGCCGCTATCCGTAAAAATGGTAAACAATCTTTCGAATTCTCTCTTAAGGGTACAATAAAGTTTTCACCTTTTTATCCTTTTCTTAATTGGTTTTGACCAATTTTGGGGAATTGGGTTCAAATTCTTGAATGGGTTTACTATCAAATTTTGATATTGAAACAATGTAAAGTTTGGATTTTTCTCATGAGGGGTTTTGGTAATAGGGGAGAGTATGCTTGAGGAGAAGATCAGAGACATGGAAGCTAAAGAAGAGAGATTAGAGGTTTATGATGTTGATGTGTTAGATTACCAAACCATCCTCGTTGCTCTCAACAATTGTAATGCTGTGTTCTGTTGCTTGGACAACCCTGAAGGGTATGATGTGAGTGTTTCTAGCAGTATTATCTTCTATCACTCAGTCACCACTTCTCTCTTGTTATCTCTCTTTTATGTTTGTTTTATGAAATGTTTTTATGTGAATGATTAGGAGGAGAAGGAAGTGGATGTGGAAGTGAGAGGAGCGATAAATGTGGTGGAAGCATGTGCAAGAACAGAGAGTATAGAGAAGATTGTGTTTTCATCTTCGTTGACTGCTGCAATTTGGAGAGATAACATTGGAACTCAAAAAGATGTTGATGAGAAGTGTTGGAGTGATCTTGACTTCTGTCTCAAAAAGAAGGTATTTTATTTTTTTAACTATTTTTGATTTCAACTCTTTTATTATTATTTCATCTTAATAATTATCAATTTATTGAAAAGCTCAACACATTCACAAAACATATTGGACCCACTGTTTATTATTGACCTGGGATGAACAATTATTTCATGTACTTTTTCATCAATCAATCTGAAAATGTCTATTTAATTAATAATGATGTTTTGAAACTACAATTTCTTGGAACTTTTTCAAATTTTGGCTTTGTTGCAAAGTAAAAAATTGGGTCTCCATGAAATGTATTGGCATGCTTCATGTGTGTATCTAGAATAATTTTGGTCAAGATTCAATGTAGGACGGCCTTAATAAAATATTTAAAGAGGTCAACCTAGATCATAGTTTAAAATTCTACTTAATTAGTTTTGTAATTAAGATTTTAGGATGAGTTTATGTTTTCTTAATAATAAAAGTTGTGTGTGTGTGTGGCGGCTATATGTGCAGCTATGGCATGCTCTTGCGAAGACACAATCTGAGAAGGCAGCTTGGGCGTTAGCCATGGACCGTATGGTCAACATGGTCTCGGTTAACCCGGGTCTCATCGTTGGACCCTCGGTGACTCAACACAACCCCAGACCCACCATGTCTTACCTCAAAGGTACATTATAAACATATTCATTCATGTCAGTTAGATGGGTAATAATCAATAATCTAATTGTGGTGGCAATATTTGCGATTTTAGGAGCTTCACAAATGTATGAGAATGGTGTGTTAGCATACGCAGACGTAGAATTTGTAGCGGACGTTCACATTCGAGCATTCGAGGATACTTCGGCTTGTGGTAGATACTTTTGCTTCAACCAAATTGTGAATACGGAAGATGAAGCTCTCAAGCTTGTGCAAACTCTGTCTCCTTTGATACCTATGCCACTAGGGTACATATTTTCATTATCATGAGTATTAACATAATTTTTTTTTTCGTAAAGTATTTAATTAATACTTAAAATATTTGATTTAGGTATGAGAAAGAGATGCAAGGAAGTGAAGTTTATGAAGAGAGATTGAGAAACAAGAAGCTAAACAAATTGGTGGAAGCTGGCTTTGCATGTTAATTGGAGAAAAATGGATACAAAGTAAAGGGCAAGAAAATGTTTTAGTAATAAGAATATTTTGTTTACTTATTATTTATTATTGAAATCTCAATTCAGTATTTTATATACTTATTTGTGTAACATGATATGAAAATTTTGGAGTAAAATGTTATACTCATAGAAAAGTGAAAATTTTATAATGATGTACTGTATGTCCTTAAATCTTTGCCAAAAAAAAAAAAAAAGTTGTATGTCCTTAATTGTGGAGTGTACGATGAGACCAGCTAGCAACAAATAACAAAAAAAAGTTGAAAAACAAAAAGAAGTGTATAATCATCGAATGCTGCAAAACCACATGCAAGCTAAGAAGTAAAAATGATATAAATGTTAACATGTGCTTACTTTAATTGATGAGTTGTCAACTTTAAAGTATAGCTGACTTTTTAATGAATGATTTGATCATTATTTTTTCAATTAGATACGTACTGTATATTTTCTACAATACGAAACGTGTAATAAATGATGAGCATACAATATGATACACTCGTACGATCCACACATTTTTTCTAGTGGGTTTATCCACACTTTCTCATTAATGCAAGCTGTGATGTTAGACATGACGAATCACGCATGTAAAGACAAATAGTGCGTTTCTTCTTCTTATTTTTTTATTTCTCTTTTTAATTTTGTAAATGGATAGATCTCAATGACTATTTCAATTCAAACTGTAGATAAAGAGATTGTGACGGATGTATTTCGCCGTCATAGTGTGTATTTGAAGATTGTAATCTTGTGCCCAGAGCCGTGCGGACATAAACGGTGGCCAGAGGCGGTAAAAAAAACTTTGTAACGCATAGAAGAATATAATGTCAAGAACAATAAATACCAGTCATATAAAAAAAGCTAAAAAAGTAAACAAGTAATTAAAAAAAATAACTGAAATTTTCTTCCCTAAAATATCCATTAACCAAATGTTCAAAATCAAAATTTTAAAACAATTTCCTTTTGCTAAACATTTATTTTAACAATGACGATAACCAGTGCATCTGTGGACTAAGTGTTCAAGTGTAAAATTAATAACATCAATCAAAATAAAGTGAGAGAACGAACATAAAAATTCTTCTGTTTAGTGTGCACGCATAGAAAAAAAAAATATTTACCCTAATTTTATAATGTTAGCTCAGTTTTTTTAAGCTTTTGACTTATTGTTTAAATCAAACGTGGCAATTATATGGGTTTAACAATTAAAAACTAAAGGTTTAAAATAAATATACTATTTGAAACTATGTGGCCACAGTAACTAAACATATGCCAAAGTAAAAATAAAGGTCTGCAATTTTTTCCAAAATTTTTAGGACGTAGGCCAAAGTTTCTTTTGTTTCCACTGAGGCACGGCTCTGCTTGTGCCCTGTAGAGTATTGGTGCAGGATTTAGCACCCACGACATACCGATCTAAACCAAAGGTAAATCGAATAAACTCTGCACATCAACTAAATCGAGGGACCCCCTTTTGGGCCAGCTAAACGGACCTATAAGCAGAAGCCCGACGAAGTCACTCGACCGACCCCCGAAACCGCCTCCAAAATCCGATCTGATCTTCAGAAGAGGAAATTTACCATATCTTCAATCCGAGATTTAAGGAAAGTAGATATATTTTGTAATCTAAGACAAAGTATAAATAGAGGAATACCTCTTCCTTGTAAGATATCTAGCAATTAATACAAAAACCCTACTTCTTTATTGTTCTTGAGAGAAACCCTACCCTCTTCTTCAAGAAATCATAACCCCTCTTTATTTTCTAGCTTTAATCCAGTTTTCTAAAGAGAGATCTTAAGTGAATTTGTTCCCCACTCAAACAAATTCATTGTGTGAATTCTAGATTCAACAATTGGCCCCGTCTGTGGGGACCCTTACACAAAGTTCTACGTTTTCTCTCTACCGCAAAAACTAAAACAAACCAGAAGATCAACAAAAGTTTTACCATCCAAACCGCCTCCTTGCAAGGCGATTTCCCGGCAGCTCCCGACGAACTGGAAGACGAATAACCCGTCTACGGATTGCCTCGGAAACCAGCTTTCCGTAGAACCAAATTTCGTTTCAATCCGAGCTCCCTTCCAAGAGATATTGCAGTTTCTCTGCAATATACTCTATCCTTCAAATATAGATTCGTCTGTTTTCGACCAGCCAGCCTCGGGATCGATTTCCCGGATCAGTACAACGAATCAGGTCGTGAATAATCTATCTATGGATTGCCCTGAAAATAAGCTTTCCATATAACTCAATTTCGTTTCAATCGGAGTTTTCTTCAGAGAGATATCGCCTTCTTACTGCGGCATACAGATATCTATCTGTTGAAATTAATATAGATCTGACGGGTCCCGACCAGTCGACCTCGGGGCCGATTTATCAGCCGACTCCGCCGAACTAGGTTATAAATAACCTACCTATGGATCGACCAGAGAATAAGCTTTCCATAGAATCCGGTTTCACGTCGATCGGATCCGTCCACCGAGAGATATCACTGTTTCTCTGCAAACATATACAATCTGTTAAAACGCAGATCTGTCTTTATCGCACCAGTCAGTTTCGGGATCGATTTTCCGACAAAGTACTATGACCCAGATTACGCATAACCTATCCACGGATAGCCCTTAACGTCAGCTTTCCAGAAAAACCGACCCTGGTTGAGTCCGAGCTCTGAACTAAGAGTTGTTGCCTGTTCTGTGCAGCGTGTCTAAAACCCTAAAACGCAGACCAACCTGCTTTGGAAACAATTTTCGAGCAAACCAAAGCGAACAGGCTCGTCAACAGATTACCTAGCTGACAGTTCAGAGCAGTCTGCCAATCTACCCAACTTGTGGCCGAACTCACCAGGCCGAACTCACCAGGTCGTCTAGCTCGTCACCGAACTCACCAGATCGTCTAGCTCGTCACCGAACTAGCCAGTTCGCCTAGCTTGTTACCGACCTCGTCAGGTTGTCCAGCTTGTCACCTACCTCTCTAGGTCGCCAAAATTGTCAACTACCTCTCTAGGTCGCCCAACTGCCTAGCTTTTCTCCTAGATCGCTTAGCTTCCAATGATGCTCTAGCGCCAAGATAACAGCTCGCCGTCCCGACTTGGAGAGCGGGTTGCCATCGATCTAAAAGGAACCTAGAGCCGGTATGCATATCAAATTTAAGCCCTAAGGCTTATCTTTCTAATGAGACCGACCTCGTCTCAAACTGCAGTGTCTACCGGAAGATATCACTCTATTTCCGGAACAGGCACATCTTGTTCGAAACTATAGCTGTCAGTTCGTCATCCCGACTTGGAGAGCAGTTTGCCACCGATCTAGATGGAACCTAGAGCCAGTATACATATCATACTGAAGCTCAGAGGTTTATCTTCCCAGAAAAGCCGATCTCAACTCAATCCGAAGTGTCTACCGAAAGTTATCACCCTACTTCCGAACTGACATATCCTGGTCGAAAGTCTAGCTATCAGCTCACCGTCATGACTTAAAGAGTAGTTCGCCACCGATATAGAAGGAACCGAAACGGCGATCTACATATCAATTTGAAGCCCCAAGGCTTATTTGTCTAACCAGATCGTCCACGTCTCAATCAGTGCTCTCTATCTAAACTTATGACTAATTTTCCGGAGCAGATGCAGCTTG
>NC_025693.1:33345116-33363141 GCF_000633955.1 Camelina sativa
CTCGGTTTCAGGTCATCTTCATACGCCTCAGTGTTAGGTCATCTTCTGACGCCTCAGTTTCAGTCCGTCTTCAGATGGCTTCAGCTTTAGTTCATCATCACAGCTTCAGCTCGTCTTCAGATAACTTAGATTCAGTTCGTCTTCAGATAGCTTCAGTTTCAGTTCGTCTTCAGACAGTTTCAGTTTCAGTTCGTCTTCAGACAGTTTCAGTTTCAGTTCGTCATCAGACTCAGCTCGTACTCAGATAATTCAGTTTCAGTTTGTCTTCAAATTAGTTCAGTTTCAGCTCGTCTGCATACAGCTTTGATTTCAGTTCATAGCTTCAGTTATGTTTGAATCTTTGTGAGTCTTACAGAATCTTTCGACATCCTGGCCAGATGCTCGACTCGCGTCAAACCGCAAAAGGGGAATAAGCCAAGCCCAGTATCTCGCTCCCCTCAAACTTTTAAAAGGGGAATAAGCCGAGCCCAATATCTCGCTCCCCTCAAATTTTTAATCGAGGAATAAGCCGAACCCAGAGTTTTAAATTTCGCACCTCAAACTCTCTGACGAGAGATAAGCCGAACCCAGAGACTTCTTTTTTGAATTGTTTCGCAAGTTCCAGTTTGGATGGGTATGTAAGCCGAACCCAGAGTTTTAAATTTCACCGTCCGACTTCCAAACTGGAACAAAGGAGGTAAGCCGAAGTCCCGTACTTCGCCCTCCGCCAAAGCGCATGTACGCTTGGGTTAAATTACCCAATAAGGATTACTCGATGTAAGCCGGGAGACGTCTCGCCTCGTGTAAAATTCCGAATAGAGTTAAAATTTTATTTCTTGCAAAAGCAATTTGTCCAACCATGACAATTTCTCAGTGTGTCTTTGGAAAACTATTCAGATTCTTCCTTCAGACGACTTCTCAGTTCGTCTTCGGAAAACTTCTCAGTTCTCCCTTCAGACAACTTCTCAGTTCGTCTTCGGAAAACTTCTCAGTTCTTCCTTCAGACAACTTTTCAGTTCGTCTTCGGAAAACTTCTCAGTTCTTCCTTCAGACAACTTTTCAGTTCGTCTTCGGAAAACTTCTCAGTTCTTCCTTCAGACAACTTTTCAGTTCGTCTTCGGAAAACTTCTCAGTTCTTCCTTCAGACAACTTTTCAGTTCGTCTTCGGAAAACTTCTCAGTTCTTCCTTCAGACAACTTTTCAGTTCGTCTTCGGAAAACTTCTCAGTTCTTCCTTCAGACAACTTTTCAGTTCGTCTTCGGAAAACTTCTCAGTTCTTCCTTCAGACAACTTTTCAGTTCGTCTTCGGAAAACTTCTCAGTTCTTCCTTCAGACAACTTTTCAGTTCGCCTTCGGACAACTTTTCAGTTTGTCATCAGACAACTTTTCAATTCGTCTTCAGACAACTTTTCAGTTCGTCTTCAGACAACTTCAGTTTCAGGTCGTCCTCTGACGTCTCAGTGTCAGTCTGGAATTGCGAGCTAGCTGTGCGTGATGTGAGCTCGGGATCGGACACGCGTCCAGGAATGCTCGAGCCAGACCCGGACACCTCTCGGACACTCATATCACCCGCGGGACAACTCGGACCAAGAGCTCATCCTGGACTTCAAGACACAAGATCAACCACTTCGTCCAAGCATTCGTCCAAGAAGACCGAGAGATCAACTGAGCCAAGGCAACAATCGGCAAGACCGTTCGTATGGCCTTCGTCCTTACCCAAGGACGAGGGCGCCAAAGACGTTAGGATTATGACTCGTACTCTTTTTCCTTACTTCGAGTTTTTCCCATGAGGTTTACCGGAGAAGGTTTTAACGAGGCGACGAGTCCTGACGCACAACATCAGTTCGCGTGCTCGGAATTCAGTTTTCCTAAAGTTTAGATCGAATATTTTTTCCTGTAGTTCGGAAACTCGAATGGATAATCGAATCTACCGAACTGGGGGGGGACTAATTGTTGGTGCAGGATTTAGCACCCACGACATACCGATCTAAACCAAAGGTAAACCGAATAAACTCTGCACATCAACTAAATCGAGGGACCCCCCTTTTGGGCCAGCTAAACGGACCTATAAGCAGAAGCCCGACAAAGTCACTCAACCGACCCCCGAGACCGCCTCCAAAATCCGATCTGATCTTCAGAAGAGGAAATTTACCATATCTTCAATCCGAGATTTAAGGAAAGTAGATATATTTTGTAATCTAAGACAAAGTATAAATAGAGGAATACCTCTTCCTTGTAAGATATCTAGCAATTAATACAAAAACCCTACTTCTTTATTGTTCTTGAGAGAAACCCTACTCTCTTCTTCAAGAAATCATAACCCTTCTTTATTTTCTAGCTTTAATCCAGTTTTCTAAAGAGAGATCTTAAGTGAATTTGTTCCCCACTCAAACAAATTCATTGTGTGAATTCTAGATTCAACATAGAGGAAGAATACAATTAGGCAGTCAAAATATTAATTGCGAATGTTAATTACCATTAAGTGAGATCATTTCATATTTAGTTACATGGATCATCCAGCCAATATATGGATAAGAGTGATGTTTATAGCTTCAGGTCATCATTGTTGAACTTCTTACAGGAAAAAAGCTTGTAACAACTCTTTGGAAGTCTCGATAAATAAGAGACTTGGCGGAGCATTTCAGAATTGCAATGAGAGAGAACAAATTCTTTAATATTATGGACGCTTAAATCACATATGGTTGCAAACAGGAACAAGAAACAGGAGTGGCAAGTATAGCGAGGAGATGTCTGAATTCAAAGGGAAAGAAATGGCCAAATATGAGACAAGTATTAACCGAATTATAGCAGATAGGTTCATCTCTAGAGGATTCACTCGTGCAGCTTGAAAATGACAATGATGTTGATGAAGAGGTAGAAGGAATTAATACAGTTGATATGTGGACTATTGCTACTACTAGCTCCAGCATATATAGTATTGTAAACTTAGATGTTCACACAGAGTTGCAGACAGGTCACATTCAACAGGCTGTATTTCATATATTCACAAGAGTGATTACACATATATATACAGGAAGCTAGGAAGAGACTCTAGGTTTAGCTAACTAAGGAATGTAATATACAAGGAAACAATATATTGCTGCAGTACTAAAATCATGAGATTGTCATATCCTTAACAATATTTAGTTATGAACCCAATACAGAGAAACTAGACAGAGATGCCAAGATAATCGTTGAAATATGAAGAGAGTAACATATACAACAACAAAAAAGTTACGAGTACCTTTTGGTCATTCAAAGCTCAATGTCAGGTTTATAATTCTTCGATGATAACACATGCATGAATCATATTATTACAGAGCACAAGTAATCAGGTCCGTAATTCTTTTTGGTATATATGCAAGAAGCATATGAAACAACAAGAAAATAAAAGAGAAACAAGACACATAGTCCGGAGGGAAGGAGATACAGGGGAAGAACACAAACTTAACCAAACACGTACCATCTTCCATCCCTCGGCAAAACCAAATCGTATTATCTAGGATTTTGACCTGCCAAGCAAGCGCACCAATCGATTTTTCCAAAATTGCATCGTTTGCTGGGCGGTGGAACTATCCATATACATAGTTTTTTTGCTACGAACCAATCGGTTTAATACGGTTCTCTTTTATTATTATTCGTCTACATTTAAGCGAAAGAACAAATACTAATTACTATTTACCTTTTATTTTTCTTAATATAGACTAAATATTTCGAAACGATAAATCCCAAAAGTAAATATGGTTGAGAAAGTTCCAATTCTTGAAATTGTTTAGTTATTTATAAAAATGTGAATTAAAGAGAAAGAAAGATATATAATTTAAGTTGGATTTGACCAAAGAATCAACTTCGTATTGATCTTGAAGTGACATAATTTGAAGGGTTTTTAGGGTGAGAATACATCTATCCCACAACAATTTTAACCTCCAGCGTTGAGTTCTTCAAAAGAGATCTTCTACTTGTCCTGCTGTGGCAAATGTTGATGGTCTTTGAAATCACAAACAATGCTACTTCAACAGCACAAATCACATGTTTGTGGCTCCAAAGACATTCATAACCTCTTTTCATCATGCTTTTCTTTTCTCCGGAGAAGTAGTGTTTAGCGTGTTCAAATGCTTTTATATCTTTAAAATCATTTGCTTCTTAATTGTAGCAAAAGCAGTTATTTTAGATTATATATTAAAAAGGATAAACAGTAAATACATTTATACAATTATCTTTGAGAAAATGAGATTACATGGATAACAACAATAATAAGGATTAACTCTATTGATAAACACACTCAATTATAGAGTATTTCATTAATTCAACCTCTTCATATAAAGAATTTAAAGCTTATGTGGTTGATGAAGCTGCAATAAGGCTAATGAAAGAGAGTGAGTTTTGTAATCATCTCTTTTCCAATGTCTCAAGTACACAAACTTATTTTTTTCACTAGTGATCAGAATTACAGTTAGTAAGATCTAGAATCCTAATAACCCATTTAGTTTGTAGCAAGTTCAAATATAATAGTTCTTAACTTTGTTAAATTTACAATTAAGTTAATCAAAATATATTATATGTTAGTAATTTGAGTTAAATTTAATTGATGTGTCACTATCAAGATTTAAATCCGTTATAATGCTTGTTGTAAACCAATATTATATGTATATATATATATATACACATATATATATGTAAATAACTAAATATCATCTAACCAAGACAGAACCAATAAGAACATTATCAAAGTGCCTTCATCATTCATTAAACTCCATCAGAATTTAGATCTCTCTTTTTAAATGTTGTGGTGAAGTTTTAGTGCAATTTTACATTTTCTCGCTTTTCATGTTGTGGTAGAATAAAAAATATAAGATAAATTGGTTAGACACTATATCTTTATTCTTTATAAATATATATAAAAATTCGGAATAGCACAATACTTGGGTTCTTCACTTCTTTGTGATGGAAACTCATAAGTCATAATCATATATTTTTTTTTGGTAAGTAGTCATAATCATATTACTATATTAGCAACCACTCACAAGAAACAAAAAACAAAGAAACAAAAAACAAAAAAATACACAACAATCCTATGACTTGGGCTTTACAAATTAATGGGCTTCAGAAGATTATTGGGCTTAGAGGAGTAGTAAAAAGCAAGACTCAAACACTTTACTTCCAAAAATCAAACTGTAGGGTTTCAGTGCGAATTCTTTCTTTCTTCAAGCCGAGAACGAAAAACCCTAACCTCTCAATTCAGATTCTGCAACCATGAGTCGTTCAGGCCAGCCTCCGGATCTGAAGAAGTAAGCCCGTGTTTTTGTTTTTCTCTTTCTGTTTCTATATCTTACTGTTTCTGATTGGTTTTGGTTCTAATCTATTGTTTGGATTTTGTTTTCGCTCGATGCAGGTACATGGACAAAAAGCTCCAAAGTAAGTTCAATCTCCTCATCCTCGTTTTTCTATTTAGGAAATTTCAGTTCTTTAGCTCAAGATAGAGAGACGAACGATATAAATCTGATAATTTTTGAGATTTTGTGTTCTGTGAATCAAAACTGGGTTTGATTTTTACTGATTTTGGTTATAGTTTCAAGAATCTACCATGTTATTGAAAGTAGATTTTTTTGTTATTTTGATTTTTTTCATTCAGCAAGAGTAGTTCTATTTAGAGTTTGTTTATCACCTTGGCTTGTTATTTGTGGGTGTTGAGATTGATGAATTGTATTTGAAATTGCAGTTAAGCTTAATGCTAACAGAATGGTGACTGGAACACTTCGTGGGTTTGACCAGTTCATGAATCTTGTTGTGGATAACACTGTTGAGGTGAACGGTGATAACAAAACCGACATTGGGATGGTGGTAAGTCTCTCTCTATGTTGTGTCCCTTTGTTATTAATCATTTGTTGTTCTTGACTGATTGAATTTTGATTTTGGTATGGTCGCAGGTGATTAGAGGAAACAGCATTGTCACTGTTGAAGCTCTTGAACCAGTGGGCAGATCTTCTTAGCTCGGTATATGAATTGGTAATCATCTTTTTGTGTTCTAAGCACTAGGTTTGAGAAAATTTGGTGGTAGATTTCGCAGTTACTATGAACTGATTCTGTAAGAAGTCTACATGAATACTCTTTCTTGTACTAAAAAGATTGCAATGAACCCCCACCGATGTGATGGCTTGTGCTTTTACTCTGGATACCAATGCTTAAACCTCTAATATCATCTTATTAGCTTGGTAGTATATGCATCTTTTAGTCATCTTTTGTTGGTCGTAGATAGATTTGCAGTTTATTATGGATACAATGCAGGAAGAAGTCTACATGAATACTCTTTCTTGTTGTACTCAAAGATTGTGGTAAACCTCACCGATGTCCTTGTGCTTTTACTATGGATCCACTTCTTTGATCTCAAATCTTCATCTTCTTCTGTAAAGGACACCTTTTGATAAACCAAATTTACACTTAGCTGAAACAATGCTTAGTTGCAATTATAAAGAAGACAAACATTCAGAGAACATCAACAGCTTCGACATGTGTCAATCACTAGCCACAGAAATGAGACTCCCATCAGTTTATCCCGAGACTATTGATACTGTTTCCCGACTTACATCGTCTGTTTCAAATCAATACATAGGTAAAAATGCGTTAGGTTGACATTAATTTTCAGCCATTGAATCAATGACTACTTCATACACTTCACCTATGAACTAAAAGTCTATTCATTAGCTACTGCCACAGCTTCAATAACTCAAATCCTCAAAACAAAATAACTTTGAAATGCGATCACGTCAAGCACATACCCAAATTTCACAATCTTTCCCATAGCCAAATAAACCAGAACACAGTCTATGAAACCAACAAAGGAAACTGTTTGTGCAATCCCCTTTACTCCTTTAGTTCCCTTCTCAAAACCCTTCAGGAACCAAACTTGTGACATATTAAGTCAAACCTCCAATGGGCCTAATATTAATTCCAACTAACAAGCCTGGCCCATAAACCACAAGATTCATCGGAAGCGAAACGATGGTCGTCGTCGTCCTTTACCATAACCTCTGCGTCGCCGGGAGAAAGAAAAATAAAGACGAAGAACATCGAGAGCTTTAGAATCGGAGATCAACAATGGCGAATCAAGGAGCGAAGAAACGAAAGGAGGAGAACGCCAAACACATGGCCAAGCTCCGTCGTCTCATCATTGCCTCCAATGTATGTATTGTTTTCCTCTTCCATCTATTCGATTCTTCATGGAATTAGATCTCACTTCCCACGAAATTGAGAATTGGATCTGGTAATTTTAGGTTGTGTACTTGGTTGTGAGGATGCTGATTTTTCATTCAAGCTTTACTTGGAAACATTGGATCGGCTTAGTGATAACTTCGCTAGCTTACGCGTTTCCGTATAAGCAGCTCAATCAAATGGCTAAACCTAGTGTTACTGATGATGGTGAGCTTATCGATGGTGGATTTGACATGACCACTGGTGGAATCTGTGGGTACGTTTCTTGTTATTAAAATGATCAAACAAGAAGAACCAAATTGCTATAGCTTGCTTCTTTGTATCTTGGATTTACATAAATTATGATGTTTGGTTTGTGCAATTTTACAGGTACTTGCATGATCTCATCTATATCACCTGCTTTGTTCAGCTAGCTTCTATCATCTCTGGAAAGTTTTGGTACATGTATCTAGTGGTACGCTTGTTTTTAGTTTTTTTTTTGCTTATTGATAGCTTTTGATTGATGTATAAGTGTTTGATTGAAGTGATTGAAATATTTTGTTTGGTTTTTTTAGATTCCTGCGTTTGGTGCGTATAAAGCTTCGGGTCTTATTCGAGGATTTATGTCACAAGGCTCAGACGTAAATATCACTTGGCTTAAGTACTGTTTAACTGCTTTTAATAAAAGGCAAAAAGCTTTACCATGTCTCTGTGTTTTGAATTTATTAGGGAGGTGTGGAAGATGAAAAAACCCGTAAAAAGCGAGAGAAGATGGAGAAGAAAGCTTCGAGAGGGCAAGTCGTCAGGACGAGGACAAGATGAGTGCGTTTTTGTGGAATGCAACATGAAAGTTCTTCAAACTATACAAATGTATCAACAGGTAAACTCTCGAGGTTCTGTGAACCCCTTTTACATGGGAAATGTCAGTGTATACAATATTTTACTTTGATGGGGAATAGTCATCGAGTAGAACACAGTCAATTCTCTGGAGATAGACGTTTTTTTCTATGAGATCGTAACCGATATTGTAGTATTGTTGAGCCATTAGACCAATGGCTGTGAAATCCTTATATTCTCCTCCATGTTCTGTGGTTGGCCTCACCGACATGCAAAAGACGTTATGATACGTATCTGATTCTGACATTGGATAAAACATGCTTGCGGCCTCCATAGCCAACTCAGCTCCCCCTGCAAAATGAAATGTCACCACAGGGAAGCCTATGAGCTCTTCGCTCACTCTTCCATGGTAGCACAAGAGGTCTCTAAACCAGAATCTCTCTAATCTTGGTTCCAGAATGGATTTTATTTCATTGTAGAGTTCTCTGTAGGCTATATCTGCTAGCCAGGTATAGAGTGTGCCTGAGTCGAGTATGACCCCTGTTCTTGGTCCTCTTTTTCTGAATACCACCGGTTCAATATTGAGTTGTTTTTCCCCAACACTAATCCCTTCAAGAGTCATATAGTAGACACCATTATCTGTGTCAATGGGTGTTGGATCGCCGAGAATGTCCGCGTCGCCCAGAACCAGCTGATTGTAACCGTAGTTTTTGTTAGTTAAATCGCCTATGCAGTAAGAGAATTTAGACCCGAGCTGTAGTGCAAGTGATGTGGGCTTGGCTCCTAAACCCAAAATACCTGTGATCTCACTCTCCAACTGCTCTCCATTCTCATGCCCACACCCAAAGGCAACAGGTTGGGTCACAACAGTGTTTCCGTTTGGTGTTGTGAATATCAACTGTTCTTTAGCCAGAACGCCTTTTGAGCCAGCGCCACTTATATATACCTGATCGTAAAGGCACTCGTTGGAGGAGCCGCAGCTTCCGTGTGGTGCATACCTGCAAAATCGATCATTGCAGGAACACTGTGCAAATGTTGAAGACAATGCTGGATTGAAGACAGGATGGATCATATGATCTGATGAGCAGTATTTGCAGGGAAGACATTGAATCCATAAAAGTGAGCTTCCAGTATCCATGATAGTAAACTGCTGTACCGGAGGCTGTCCAACAGAGAAATTCACGTAAAACATTGACGACTGGATTGCTTGATGCACATCAATTTGGAAATCGCTGCTGCCTAGCTCTTTTTCAATAGAATTCTGTAGATACTTAAACCGTGCAGATGAAGTATATGTCAGGTGTTCCATATGTTCCTCTAGAGTGACTGGAACTCGGGCATTTGGGTTACGACGGGCCACTGATTCACGGTGTATCAGCTTCATCGCCATTCGACGAGGTTTAACAGATTCGGTAACTGTGAAGTATGAGACAATGATGAAGAGTAAGAGTGATATTTTGCAAAAAGAATCCATTTCTGTTCAGACAGAACAAGTACATGGACTACAGTAACTAGAGAGACCATTTTGTAACACAAATGAAGATTAGGATAGGGTAATAGCATCAAGACTGTGATATGAAAAACAATATAAAAGATCAAAACACAACGAATTGATGACAAACAAATAATATCCAAGAACAACCAAAGATCATGAGACTATAAATAGCAAAAGTTGTTGGGGTTTTTATGTATATAAAAGCTATCATGTGCTTTACATCTTTTGTAGTTTTGTGTTTTAGAAAATTATACAAAACAGAAAAATTAGAAGTAGAAGTCAACTTATCATTAAGTTGTTTGGTCAGTGTTTGACCAAACATTACTTTCACAGGACCACCACAAGTATTAAAACGAGTTTGAGAGAGACAGACCAAAATAAACACATTTCAAGAAAACCGTAGTATATATACATCCAAAACAGAATTCATTAGACCCATAATCTCAATTTCAGAGGATTAATCACCTTTACATGTCTATAAACTCAAAACAATACTGAGGTCGTGGGGATATTATATCTTTCTTTCACTCTTTGTCCAAGATGAACTACTACCTTGGACCAGACAATTCCATGGCAAATGAATCTAAGGCTTGATTATCATCTTCATCTTCAAATCCTGAGGAACCAAACAGATGTTTGGTTTGGTTGTTGCCGTTAGCATCAATAGATGTAATACTCCTGCATGAGATGTTGGCATGGTAGAAATGTGAATGGTTATGTGAAGCAGCCCATCTCTCTGCTAATCCATCTCCTTCAAGCATCTGAACCACTTCAGACATTTTCGGTCTGTGAGCTGGAAGAAACTGAGTGCAGAGCAAAGCCACTTGTAGCATCTCTCCAACTTCTATTCTATCGTAGTTTGTCCCAAGTTCTCTGTCTACAAGCTCCTCTACTTTCATATCTTTGTGCAGCTTCCTCACCTGCAACACAAACAAGAGTTTTAAGACTATCTCTTTTGAGTTTACGTTTGGTCTAAATCTTATAGTAATTGCTTGCTTACCCATTCAAGCATAGCTCCTTTCTGACTCACGGTTTTGCCAAACTCGAGAGCTCGCATTCCTGTGATGAGCTCTAGCAAAAGTATACCGAACCCAAAGACATCGGTTTTCTCAGATGACTGACCAGTGGAGAGATACTCAGGTGCAATGTGACCAACCGTTCCTCTAACAGCAGTTGTGACATGTGAATCCTCATGGTTTAGTAGCTTTGCGAGCCCAAAATCACCAACAACAGCTTCAAAATACTCATCTAGGAGAATATTTGCTGCCTTGACATCTCGGTGAATGATCTTGGGATCACATTGCTCGTGTAGATAAAACAAACCTCTTGCAGCACCTATCGCTATCTTCTTCCTTGTGTTCCAGTCCAATGCTGGTTTAGCTGTAACAGTACCAAACATTAGTTCAAGTGATTACAATTCCGTGACTAAAGAGCAACTAACAAAAACCAGATTTATGAATACCTTTAAGCCTAGAGGCGACGCTGCCATTGGACATGTAAGGGTAAACAAGAAGTCTTTCGTTAGAACTCACGCAATAACCGATTAACCGAAGCAAATTCCTATGAACAGCTAAGCTGATCATCTCAAGCTCAGTACGAAACTGTGAGTTCCCAGATGTTCCATTCACATCTTTCAGTCGTTTCACTGCAACCACTGTCCCATCCCCAAGCTTTCCTCTGTAGACATTACCAAACCCACCAGCACCAAGAATGCTCTTGGAACTAAAACCATCCGTAGCTACATGAAGTTCTCTGAATGTGAAGCTTCTTAGATTTCCCAATCCTAGTAACCCTTCCTCTTGCTTGTCTGCATAAACAACAATTAACATTAGACAACAAGCTAAATTTTCTTGAAATGAAAGTACATAAAACCACAAGCTAGCTCAAGTTGACGAACCACTTATGCGAAGCATCATTAGCCTTCTTTGTTTCTTACGGTACCAAATGAACCCGAGAGAGAGGATTACACTAACAGCAAAGCCAAGGCTTACACCAAGTGCAACCGCCAATATGTTGGTTCTACGTCCTATAAAAAATCCCAAATAGTAGTTAACTAACGAGACATGGACAAAAATTAAATGAAAAAAAAAAAAAAGCAAGATTATTGAATCTGATGATTTTTTACCTGATGAGGAGCGTAAAGAAACAGAAAGAGGACTTGAACTGATAGATCCTGCACAAATCTCAGGTGGACTGTTTTTACAAATCAAAGGGTTCCCAGCAACACTGCATTTCAAACAGTGTAACGATAAGAAAACTCAACTCTTGACAAGACCAAGAAAGTGTGTTGTCTCACTAAAAAAATGTTAAAAAACCAAAAAAAGAAAGTCTTTACCTGAATGTCCTTGCAGGGAATTTAGTAACAGGACCTCTGAGATTGTTATAAGACAAGTCTCTGAAACCAAACATCAACAAAAAACATGAGTCTTTAGGTAAAAAAAAGAAAGAAAAAAATTCAAACTTTTTAAATCTCTATATACTCACAAGAAAGAGAGATGAGGGATTTGAGACAGAGAAGCAGGAAAGGGCCCAGATAATGAGTTGTTGTTCAACCTCCTAATCAAATCATTACAGATAACGTACGAGGTTTAAGTTAAGAGCACGAAGCTTTGATTGGTTAAAGAACATCATTATAAAATCCAAAACAGAAGAGAACTTACAGATAGAGGAGACTACTCAGCTGGTTAACAGAAGCGGGGATTTCACCGGAGAACCGGTTATTGGATAAATCCAAAGTCTGTAATTTGGGAAGAGAACAAAGCTCCGGTGGGATTTTGCCTGAGATGTTATTGTTCTGTAATAACCTACAAGAATCCAAAAAACAGAACAAAGGGTTGAAGAAACAAACAAAAGGAGACATTTTTAATTGAAGAAAGAAACAAAAATAAATCTTACACTTGTCGAAGATTAGTGAGATTTCCGATTGAGCCAGATAAAGTTCCTGAAAGAGACTGACTTGGAGCTCCTCTGCAATTGGGAGAAACACAGAGAGAGAGAGAGAGACAAAGATGAATAATTTGTCACCATTATGAAAAACAAAAAAAATTCGAAATTTATAAATGCTTACAGGCCAGTAACGAGGTTGTCTTGAGAACAAGAGATCATAGTCCAGCTACAAGGATCAACAGAGAACTCATCCCAGTTGTTCAAAACACCATGTGGATCATGTAAATCGTTCTTTATGTTTATCAAAGCCTCCACTGTAAGAAAAAAAACACCAACCAAAGTAAGAAAGTTTGAAACTTTCGAATACCCAAATGGAAAAAAACTGAGTCTTTTTTCTCGTTTTCTTTACCTTCAGGGTTTCTGGGTTCAGAAGAGAGAGAACAAGTAACGAAGAAACAGAGTAGTAGTAACAAGACAGAGAAGAGAAAGAAAGGGTTTTGCTTCATCGTTGTCATCTTCATATCACCACCATGAAAAAGCTTAGTTCACCATAAGGAGAGAAGAAGAAACATTTACTTGGTCGATGTTTTTGTTGTTGTGTCCACAAAAGAGAGAAAGAGAAAAAAGCAAAAAGAAGCAAAGCAACAAAGAAGAAAAAAATGAATGCTTTTACTTTATTGGGTCTATTAAAAAAAAACACAGAATTTATGTCTGTATTGTTATGAATTTAAGGAGATTTGATGATAGTAATAATAATAAACGCAAAGATGGTTTTGATTTGTGAGAGAGAAGAGCTATATCAAAACCAGAGAGCAATTTTGTTTTCTGGGGGTATTTAGAGAGAGGAGGGGAGAGAGTGTTGGTAGTGTTGTGGTTTGTGGGGGAGAGAATCAGGTAGGAAAGCTGATACGGACCCGTATGGACTTGGTGGATGATACTTTCTCTTTTGAGTCGTTTTATTTTTTTATTTAATTTTTTTAATCCTAAAAATTTGTGAAATTTTTGTTCTATACATAAATTAAGGGTGGCAATGCAGAGACCATAACGGAAAGAAAATATAAATAAATAAATAATCAAGTAAAAAATTTGTGAAAGTCTGTTTCATATTTTTGATTAAAGTATATATAGAGAATAAATAAATAAATGTGGTGTAAAGATAAATAAATATCTGTTTTGATTATGTATAAAGATGAAATGAAGAGAAGTATAATTTTGTTTGATTTTTGTAAACTAATGAGAAGTTTCGCGATCAGAATTCTTTTTATTTTTATATTTCTGTTTTTTTTTTTTAAAAGACAAAACAGAGCATATTCTTTTTGTTTTTTAACACATTATTTTATTTTTGTTTTCTAAAAAAAAAAATTGAAAATTATAAAATGGGAGGCAAGACTATACTTATAAGTCTTTGATACGTGTATAGGGATTATTAGCTGATGCTTTCGACCAAGATCAGTTTCATCTCCATGCACAAGAACGTTATCATGGAAGAAAATAACAAAAAAAATTAGCTAATGTATTAACTCCAAAACTTTAATAGGAATATTACTTTGGAATTGCAAAACACGAGTAACTTTGTGAATTCGACTATGCTTTTTCTCATACAAAGTCTCTTATGATATAATCTTGTCTAGTACATATTCAAAAACCCAAGAAAATTGACGTTCAAACTAACATATTCTTGTCATGACAATAACAAATATTACAAGATCATTTTGAAGTTTGGATAACATATATTTTGTCTTGAGTAAAAAAATAAAAGTAAAAAAATAAAAGTAAAAAAAAGAATGCATAGATTTGACGTGTGTAGTGTACTAGTAGTTATAACCACTTGTAAGCTGTATAACCCAGTGGCAGTGGGTACGAGAGACTCTAATCTGCACTAACGTGCACCCTCTCCTCTCTTCTTTTTGTCTGTTTTCTTGTATTTTTCTTCCGTATTTTTTACATTGTAAATCTCGTGATTATAAATGTTACTTTTAGAGGTTTAAAACGTTAATTTTTATGCACTCTAATTTCAAAAATATTCATTATTTTATATAAAAGAACATATGAAATGAGAAAGGAAGAGAAAATAGTAAGAAAAAAAAGGCTGGAATACGGTAAAGAGGCTTGCTTTTGCATTGCCTGATGTGGTGTGTGATTTGTGATGTTACAATTTTCTGATAAGTCCCTATACTTTTGTTTTCTTCCCTTTTTGCTCTACTTACGTTATTTGATCACTATGGCCCTTTTAGTTTAGTTCTGTTACAATTTTTTTTTCTTATATTATGGTGATTCTTCTAGTCATCCTTTCTTGTCACATAATGTATTACTTTAGACTTTTCTAAAGTTGCGCTTTGATGCATTTGCTCATATGAAAAGATGATTCTCAAACTCCATGGTGAAGAAGCATTTTTCTTTTTCTTTTTAAATGTATTTTTGAATGATTATAAACGTTAAATATGAACACACATTCATCATAGATATTATATCAATATTTCCTACGACGAGATAAAAACCATAGCTTATATTTGTTTTTCAACTTGTTAATCACATTTTAGACACTAAGAGTTTTTATTATTGTATCATACTCTTTTTTTTTGTCGATAAATATCTATATCTAGTATATGTTTTTCTGTACCTAAAACTGATATT
The DNA here is from genome assembly GCF_000633955.1 of Camelina sativa. Lineage (NCBI taxonomy): Eukaryota > Viridiplantae > Streptophyta > Magnoliopsida > Brassicales > Brassicaceae > Camelina > Camelina sativa. The sequence goes on from NC_025693.1 coordinate 33,360,136, forward strand.
CCGACCAAATATATAAAATTTTGCAAAGCTACAAAGGAAAATTAAAAAACTGAACTACAACAGTAGTAGTTGGACCAAATTGCTGATTTGAGGAGATCAAAATGACATCACCAGAGAGATGCTATGCAACCAATCTCCCTATTTTCTTTCTCACGCATTATCAGTGATCATTACGCAATGCTTCTTTGTCTTTTTCCCCTACATATATATTTCCAAAATATTTGTAAATACATTAAGAATTTGGTAAGTGGTAACACAAATATATAAAACTATTACCTTACCTAGTACATATAGTATAGGTTATTCATCTACATAATCATTGTTCTTCATTAGCAAAAACAAAATCTTGTTATTCTTGGGTCAAGAGAAGCCTGCATTATCTTAACATTAAAACACAATATAGTTAAGTTTTGTTCTGACTAATTTTTATCACAATAACTATTTTTACTGTGAATATTATTGTTTGCCAATGTAAACGTTTTCAATAATTAGAAATTAGTATGAATTTCAGTTCAAGATTTTTCTTTTTTACAAATAACTTACAGAAGATATTGATTTAATTTTTTACCACCCGCTTTAATTTTTTTTTTTTTAAATCAATTATCATTTACCAAAACCTTTGATAGTGTAAGTTTTAGTCGATCAGAATATAAGGCTATCATATCTAAAAGACTAGAACCATTAGTTAGAAACAGAATCATTTTTTTCAATAATTTGCGTCACATAAAAATTAAAGTAGTCGAATTAAAACGTCTATATTTGCCCATTTTTGGGTTAAAGATGATATTTGCCTTTACGGAAAAAAAGTTGATGTTTGCCTCTCTTTTATGTTGTAAAGCATGTTGATATTATCTTTTGAACCGTTTAAAAAGGAATGTTATAATACATGCAAATATTCTCACAAAACCACAAATTACACCAATGATATATGCTTTAAATTCTTGTGCTACACAATTGTATCTTACTATTATTATTGTGTTCGTCCGCCGAACTTGTTCTTTCTGCTTTTAATTGAATAAATACTCTTCTTGTGCAAAAATTCGATGAAAAAAAAAGAAAGATCGAATCAAGCACATTCGAAGTTAATGGGAAACAACACTTTTAATTCGATCCATTATTCGATTACCATCAGTACTGTCACGTATACGAACATGTATGTGTTTTGTTTTACGTCACTATTTTTGGTTTAGAGGCATTTTATAAACCTCTATAAGAAATTGCATTATATGGAATGTTAATTAAACGTTCATTAGTGGCATATGCGACGTACATCCTATAGAATATCAGATTGTCAACTTAGTGAGACTGAAAGCAGCCACATTGGACATCATATAATAATGGGATATGAGTTATAGCTATCGATGTAAATTTCTAGAGATAATAAAACTGATTTGATGTGTCACATTTGATACAGGCTGTTTATCTTCTATATACACTTCTCTCATCCAAAAGAGTTTAAAAAATTTGTATTAAAAATCTGGAAAACTAGCAAAATTACATACTGATTCGAAAACTTTATTTATTTATTTTTGTTAAAGTTAAATTATAGTAGTTTTATTTAAATACTAAGATTTGAATTTTTTAAATACTAAGATTTGAAAGCTTTTTAAAAGAACTTTATGAAGAGTCTGAAGACTGCTTATATAATTATATTTATGAAGGCTTCTTAATACATCTTAAATAAATTGATTCGTTTGTTATTTGATCTAAAACCTATTTTTTTAATAACTTGATCTAAAAGTTTATAAAGCTTAAATCAGTACTTTGATTCGAAGAATTATAACTTTTAAATATTGATTTACAAGAAGACGTTTCTAATGAAATAAAAAGACTAAACATAACATTCATGCATGGTAGCTTTTTTACAAAAACCAAAACAAAACATACTTGGTTGCAAGAGATTCACATCTCTTACACTCACACTCGCAAAAAAGGAGGAAGCAAAAGCTTAAAAGCTATTCTAAACAAAAAAAGAAATGAAAGATTTGCCTATAAAAAAAAAATTAAAAATCAACAAAAACCCATCAACTGAATTTTTTTTTTATAGAACTGCGTGAAGAAGAGACTCACCCCACAAGCAACCCTCTNATACCAAACATTAGTTCAAGTGATTACAATTCCGTGACTAAAGAGCAACTAACAAAAACCAGATTTATGAATACCTTTAAGCCTAGAGGCGACGCTGCCATTGGACATGTAAGGGTAAACAAGAAGTCTTTCGTTAGAACTCACGCAATAACCGATTAACCGAAGCAAATTCCTATGAACAGCTAAGCTGATCATCTCAAGCTCAGTACGAAACTGTGAGTTCCCAGATGTTCCATTCACATCTTTCAGTCGTTTCACTGCAACCACTGTCCCATCCCCAAGCTTTCCTCTGTAGACATTACCAAACCCACCAGCACCAAGAATGCTCTTGGAACTAAAACCATCCGTAGCTACATGAAGTTCTCTGAATGTGAAGCTTCTTAGATTTCCCAATCCTAGTAACCCTTCCTCTTGCTTGTCTGCATAAACAACAATTAACATTAGACAACAAGCTAAATTTTCTTGAAATGAAAGTACATAAAACCACAAGCTAGCTCAAGTTGACGAACCACTTATGCGAAGCATCATTAGCCTTCTTTGTTTCTTACGGTACCAAATGAACCCGAGAGAGAGGATTACACTAACAGCAAAGCCAAGGCTTACACCAAGTGCAACCGCCAATATGTTGGTTCTACGTCCTATAAAAAATCCCAAATAGTAGTTAACTAACGAGACATGGACAAAAATTAAATGAAAAAAAAAAAAAAGCAAGATTATTGAATCTGATGATTTTTTACCTGATGAGGAGCGTAAAGAAACAGAAAGAGGACTTGAACTGATAGATCCTGCACAAATCTCAGGTGGACTGTTTTTACAAATCAAAGGGTTCCCAGCAACACTGCATTTCAAACAGTGTAACGATAAGAAAACTCAACTCTTGACAAGACCAAGAAAGTGTGTTGTCTCACTAAAAAAATG
>NC_025693.1:33369142-33386102 GCF_000633955.1 Camelina sativa
AAAGTAAAGGTTAAAGTAAAAGTGTAAAAGTGAAAAAAAAAAGGTGTGTAAAAGAGGGCGGCAAATCTTCGTCGGAGTGCGTTTATTCTTTCTGCGATTTCCCCATTGATCATGTGGACGCCCTCATTCTTCCAATTCCTTTTTTATACCCTGCAGTAAAACCTTATTTTATTTGGTATTTTCGTCATATCATGTAAGATGTATATATGATATACAATATGTTATACGAGTACATTTTTTTCAAATGTTGAAGATAAAATATAACATTGTTTTTTTTTTTTGTTATAAAGGGAGCTAATGAACATAAAAATTACAATTTAATTGTTTGTCATCCCATTTGAACATAGTTCAATTACTTGAGAGTTGATAGAATTTTTGTCTATTTAGTATTCTAAGTTTTTAACTGTATTTGTGTTAGAGTACTGTTATTTCAATATCTATTTAATTATTTGAGAATTTATATTTACTGGTATTTATTAGATTATGTATAGAACCGGTTAAGTGTAAACCGTGTAATTTAGTTTCTGGTCATGTCAAGATAACCGGAACTGTAACATCCGTGTCTCAATAATTAAAAGGTAAGTAAAATAATTATGAGTGTTATTGTTGGGATTTATTTCAGTGAAACAATGTTTTCAACCAATCTGGTCAAGTCCTTGCAATCAGTCTCGAACACAACACTAGTAAGCGAGAGTGAAATAAAACACTTCATTGCCTGCAAAAGCGACTCAATTTTTGTGTGAAGGAGAGATAAGCAGAAAACCTTTCAAACCAAACTTAAGAATATGATCATTCGAGAAGACTATCCCCGCCCAAGTCCACTCAAACTATCATTGACTGTCCATGAACCATCAAGCTGTCATACGATTGTATCTGCCTCATGGGAGGTTCTTGCATCGTCCGTGCTAGCCGGTTGCGAGCTTAAAGCTTTGTTCACGAGCATTTCCTATGAAGAAAATTTATGCATCTTGAATCGCCAATTGCATGAAATCCATTGGGTGAACATCTTTGCTTTCAAAAGCCTTTGCATTCTGAGCTTTCCACTTTTTGTGATTTTGTAATTTTTTTCAAGAAAAGGTGCTGTCAACCTAATAAAGCTAACAAGTTTACGTTAGTTTCATTTTGGTGGGTCGGTTTCACTTAAACCAACCCTAATATGCAGCAAGACTTTGCGGGAACGTCAAAGGAAACAATGGAAAAGAATGAAGCAAAAACTTCCTCAAAGGTCAACCCTCCTTATTGGTTTGAATCACTAATTTTAATTTTATTTGTCTCACAATATCATATGGGTATTTATTATATTTACCAACTCTACTTATCACTCTATATTATTTATTACTATATGTGTATGCATCCATAATGATTCATATAAAAGCTTTATCCTCGGTAACCCAAAACATTCTTTATACTCCTAAAACTTTGACTAATTTACAAGTTTCTTCAACTTGTAGTTTATGTAACACTACCGGAAGTTAATACAGTACATGAAGTTATATATTAACACATCAATATTGTACAGTAGGATGATGTGTCTGTAAAATGACGTGTTCTATATACATAGAGTCATAGATGGATCCACGTACTGCGATCATTGTCTTCCAAGTCATATGATTTCAGTGCATTTGCTACAAGAACGTTTCGGAATTTTTTTTTTATTTTTTCTCTCTAGTCTTACAAACACAAGAAAAGTCATTAATCTCTTATAAATGCGTTTCCAAAAAAATTTGGTATACAGCTTTTATGTTGTTGATTGACTTGGAATCTGTCATTAAGACATAAAATCCCCACAAAAATATAAACACCTTCCATTTGTGCTATTTATCTCATTACTTTCTCCTCATATTGTAATTAAATTGTTTATATGACTATATTCAAATTCTTTATATGACTTTCTCCTCATAAACATCCAAATTCTTTATATGACTATATAATAAGATGTAATTCCTCTGGTTGAAAATATAATATTTATAGTTTGTTGTTATCACCAATCACAACTAATACGCAACGAAACACTCCTAGTTGCTGGCTTCTGTTACGATTTTTTAGCCGTCTTTAAAACCATACCCAAAATCTTATATCCTCTAAACCCAAAAACAAAACAAAACAAAAAAAAAACAAAAAATGGTTAATGAGCAAAAGAGATTTGCTCTGTTCTTGGCCACAGGCGATTCAACGTTGGTGAAGAAGACGTACGGTGGATATTTCAACGTGTTTGTTTCGACTTTTGGGGAAGAGGGTGAGAAATGGGATCTGTTTCGTGTGATCGACGGTGAGTTTCCGGAGGATAAGGATCTAGATAAATATGATGGTTTTGTTATCAGTGGAAGCCTTCATGATGCTTTTGGTGACGATGACTGGATCGTTAAGCTTTGTTCTCTTTGCCAAAAACTTGACGACATGAAGAAGAAGGTTCTTGGCATCTGCTTCGGCCACCAGGTTTTGTTCTCATCCGTTAGATCGATCCTATACTTAAATTAGGGTTTTTTTCTTTTTTTCTTTTCTAAACCCCCATTTTCCAAAAATATCATTTTTTAAACCAATTTGCTTAATAATTACACTATGCATTATCAAAAATCATCGATGCTAATTTAGGTTTTGATTGTTTGTTTTTGTTATACATTTGCATTATTATCCCTAATATAATGAATCCAAAACCTTAATCGTTTTACAGAAAAATAATTAGCATTTTACAATAATATTTTATATATAAGAAACTGCGACATAACGTGGAGTCTAAGGATTTGTGTTAATATCGTCCTTGTGTTTATAATGTTGAAATGTAAATCATAATTGCAACAGATTGATTTAAAAGATTGGTGATGAATGATGCATTCTCTTTGTTGTTGAAACTTAGATACTATGTAGAATCAAAGGAGGGAAGGTAGGAAGAGCGAGTAGAGGTGTGGATATGGGACTAAGAACCATAACAATGGTTCAAGACGCTGTGAAACCGGGTGGTTACTTTGGAACCGAGATTCCGAAATCACTAGCCATCATAAAATGCCACCAAGACGAAGTGTTGGAACTCCCTGAATCAGCTACATTGCTTGCTTATTCAGACAAATGCAACGTGGAGATGTGTATTTTTGGAGATCACTTCCTCTGCATCCAAGGACATCCTGAGTACAACAAAGAGATTCTTTTCGAGATCATTGATCGCGTCGTCAATATGAAGTTGATGGAGGTTTGTTAGCTCTTCTTATATCTTTATTTCCATTGTCTTCTTGGAAGCTTTTTGATTTTTTCCTTGTTTCTTTTCTCAGCAAGATTATGCGGATAAGGCAAAGGCAACGATGGAGAACGCGGAACCAGAACGGGAGAAATGGCAAACTCTCTGCAAAAACTTTCTGAAAGGAAGATCCGAGCAAGTTTAAATGATGAACAAATGATGTAAAATTGGTTGGATAATTTGAAAAACATATATTTTCATATGTAATAAAAAGATTTAAGGGCAATCAAAAACAATCCTTTATATTACAATATTTTGGTGTTATAAACAAAAAAAAAAAATTGGAATCTTGAGTTGGAAGTATTCTTAGAGATTGTGTACAAGTGGTCAATGATCTTCAGCTGAGAAGTCTGGTTCTGGAGGTTTCTGAAACTTCACCAATTCTTTAGTAGATGACAACAACAAAGCAGATTTCGCAGTCCGGTTCTTGTGAACGCTACGAAGTGCATTAGCCGCAAACTTTGAAGCCAAGAACGTTGCTCTGATGCTATACGGACTTCCACCTGCTATAACCGATGCTGCTGCTCTCTCTTCTTCTTCTTCCTCTTCTTTTCTAAGTTGCTCCAACTTCTTCCTCTTTGTGTACCGTCGCCATGCAGCTTGGATGAAGCAAGCAGCCCAAGTCCTCCATTGCTGTGAATAGAATCTGAAAGTATGTTGCACTTGTCTACTATGGAGTCTCCTGAACTGACTCGCCACAAATTTCAGCTCATCGGCTATCAAAGCGAAAGCTTCTACTTCGGTTAAGGCCTTCACGGTTCTTGTTGAGGATGGGAGGTTAGCACCAGATTTGGGATCAAGTGCCCATGTCAAAAGCTCGTCACCGCAGAAGTCTCCTTCTTTAAGTAAACTGCGGTTAAAGAATCCGCTTCTCCCACCATCAGTGGTTACACTCTCGAGCCTACCACGGATTATGAAGAGCATCTCGTTGACTGGATCTCCCTCACGAACTAAGTAAGACTTCTCAGTGAATAAACATGGCTTAAGCCTCTCACAGATTGCATCTAGCAGCCTCTCATCCATATTCTCAAACAATGGAACCTAAAGAAAAAGAATTAGAATGACTTTTGAATAAGATGTTTAATGGAGTGAACACAAGACAAAGAAACTTACTCTTCGGACTAAGGCGAGACAGAGATGACGTTTGATATCTCTTCTAAGATCCTTTGGGAGGTTCTGAACAAGATTCTCTTCATCAACTCCACGCGTCTCCAACCACTTGTACTGATCATATCGTCTGACACGTTCTCGCAGTTCTGGTGGAAGCATTCGATGATGCATCCATTGTTCTGAGTCACGTCTTTTGACTCGCATTTCTTCTAACCGGATAGTTAGCGATTGGAGATAAGTCTGTCATGAAATTTATCAAAAACGCCAAAGATCATATCGTTGTTTCTTCATACTCCACTCAGTGAAATCATCAAACATAAGAAAAAAACCAAACAAAGCTCTTTTTCTACCTGCATGTTTCCAATGAGAAGAGCAAAGAGTAGAAGTCCAGCAATAGCAAGTGTTATCGAGAATATAACCTCTCCAGGGTATGTGCTCGTTTCAAGCCCTTGACCAAGTGTACTGCAAAGGAGAAATCAAAGTTACTAATGCGAAAAAGTGACACTATAAAAGCCAAATCTATTTTTGCATATTATTACCTAAGATTCTGAAGCCCCCACCACAAACAGAAGAAGTACTTAGAGACAAAGTTCTTAGATGAGACAATGCCAGAGGAAAGGGCTCTTAAGTAGATTCCAAAATCAAAAGGAGGTTCTTCATCCTCAGGGACATCAACAGGGCAATATTGCTGAAGAACCGAAACTTTAATCTTGTCCCAAGCAGCATAACCTTTCATATTTTGGTTACCACAAAACAAGAAGTTTCTGGCACATGTCTGGTTATTAAAGTGGCAGGCCTTACTCCAGCAGTCGTTATTGCGTTCTAAAGCAAGCAAATACCACAAAGCCCCAACAATCTGCATACACATAACACTTATGAGAAAACATATTGCTTCAACAAAAATAGTATGGTACATGAAATAGAATACTAACATGACTTGCGAGCATGTAGAGTAGTAAGTAATAAGCTGCACCAGCCCATGCAGTCTCAGCAAATACACCAGCTGTTCTCTTCAACTCCGAACTTAAAGGATACATTCGAAGAAAACGCGGTATATACTGAACTAACACGATATATCGAAGAGCTTGTTTGGTTGCCAACACATTTGCACCCATTGAATTGAAGAGAAATCTCCAAACTACAATCTAAGAGAACAAAACAAAATGAACATTAACAAAAGCAAATATGAAAACTTAAGAGTAGTTTGGTGTTCTGTTCTGTTGTAATACCTGTGGAACAGGAAGCACAGAAAGCAAATCAATGATGAAATACTGTTGTAGATACCGCTTAGCTATCTGTGCAGGGTCTATAACAAGCTCTCCACGACCAAAAACACGCGACGATGGAGCAACATAAGCTGTTCTAAACCGTAAAGCCATATGAAAGAGATAAAACGAATCTATAACTGTCCTTATCGTAGTTGCTATAATTGCAAGTTTCCTGTCTATACCAACGCATTTGGCTTTATCGTTGATAAAAGGAAGATACAAGAAGAGCGGATCCACGGATACTGCGAGTATACAAGAAGCTACAAACAACTTGTAGCAGAGCAAAAGAAACTTGTCTTGTGGATCAAATATCTTCTTCTCTGATACTTCAAGATCTTCTGGAAACACAGCGCGTGAAACACCGAGTCCGATTGATCTACCTATAGACCAAAGTCCTTCTGATCCTTTTCTAAATCCTTTCTTGAAAGATCCAGATGATGTTTTGCTTCCTTGAGCAAAACGTTTAGGTCCTTGTATGTTCAATGTGCATTTATTTAGACCAGCTTCAGAACCTTGTGAGTACCTCGAGTCCATACTATCTAACCTGTTTTTTAAAAAAGCTCAATACTTTTTGACCATACAGCTTCATTAGAGATTCAAAGATTGGTTGAAATTAAACAAACCTGACAAACTTCTCGAGTTGGCCACTGATGACTTGAGATTTGACTCTTTTGGAACCACAAGTATCAAACATACTCTTCAACTCATGAATCCTACAAACCTGTTTTTTTTGTAAAACAGAATCACTAGCTAACCCTTTTCAGCTACAACTACCTAATTGAAACAAGGAGAAGTTTTTTTTTTTACAAATCAAGCGATTGAGTTCTGAAATTAGGTTACTTGAGCTAATGTAATCCATGATATCATTGACCCAAATTCATAAAGAGGAAGAAATTTGCAACCCAGAAATAAAAATCGAAACTTTATCAGCTACACAAAATGAACAGAACTTATTTCTAAATTAGACAAAACCGAATTCAGGAACAAATTGCAAAGTCCAATAATGTTCAGGAACTGAGATCGGGAGGAACATAAAAGAAGAAGAAGTAACTTACAGTAACAGTCAAATCTGACGGCGACGGTGAAGAAGGAGGAGGAGAAGAAGAAGAAACGGAAGTAGCAGAAGAAGAGCACACAAGTTGTTAAAAAAAAAAAGAATAAAAATAAAATAAAAACGGACAAAGAAAGAGAGAAGTGAAGAAGAAAGAGGTTCTGTCTTCTGTCAAACAAATTGACTTTCTTCTTCGGTGCTGTCCGGGTCGGGCCCCACCCGTTTTCTCTGCCGTCTTTTTTTTTTCTTTTTTTCTTTTCTCATATCCTGAAATGTAAAAATGGGCAGACTAATAATTTTTAGAAAGTAGTCATTATCATATTTCCCATTTGTGTAAATACATAGAAAAACAAATTTCTCATTTTTCCTTAAAAGTACATATACCCCTAAAGAAAATTAAAATTGGAAAGATGAATACTCCCTCCGTTTCATAATATAGAATGTTTAAAGAATAATTTTTGTTTTATAATATAGGATGTTTCCAATTTTCTATGCAACTTTTAGATAAATTTTATATTTTATATTATACAGTCTTGTGTTTAATTGGTTAAATTTTTTTAAAGTAATTATTTCTTAATATGCGTGTTTTAACTAAAACATCCTATATTTGAAACGGAGAGAATATTAAATAGAAAGTCTCTAGAGGAAGTTCTGTCAATAGTCTCTAATTCTCTAGGACTAGGTAGAGAACTAGAGGAGTTTGATATCATTGGATGTCCAAGAGAGTACCATGTTTTCTTAAAAGTTGTGGTTGAAAATGCAGAAACAATAATGTGACTATGTGAGCTAACGACTGAAAGTTAAGATATATGGAATTGCTAGAACAAATTGCAGCTGTTTAAAGTTAGAAGGAGTGAGTGAACAAGTATTGGCCGCTGATGTGGACTACATATGCAAAACTAGATGAAGATCAAAACATTCAAGTTAGAAAAAAGATATTCGCGTGTAGAATTAGGGGCTTCTAATTAAAAGACTTGAAAGAGTGACCAACAGCGATGGGGTCAAGGATGAGAAATAGTGTGAGAACGTAAAAATTGCACCAAATGTCATCACTTTAGTCCATTTGGATAACAAAGTTAACATGACCTTGTTTTAATATTTTTTTCTTTAGTCCTTGTTTAGAGGCTTGAACCTATTATTCATCTGTACCTTCATTCACCTTGTTTTGGACTAAACAAAAATTATTAGTCTTTTAGCTATTGCCTATCGCCATCATGCTTCCAGTCAAACCGTTGAATCAAAACATTTTGTAATTTTATGAAAAGGATGAATTACATATTTTTTTTTCTTCCAAAATTCAATGCACCAATTATTTTGAAAAATAATTAAAATAAATTTTATTATTATTAAAACTATTTTAAGCATTTCAATTTTTAATAATTTTAGGAGATTTTAGAGGATGTTTCTAGTTAAAAACACAGATATCTAAATCCTGTTATTTTAAGTGAGATTTGGGAAGATTTTACAACAGATTATAACAACTTAACTCATCAAAATTAACAAAATCATAGCAAAACCCATAACAAATTATTCCATATATAGGATTAAACACACCCTTCAAAGTGACAGTTTTGTGGTGATGATATATATTAACACCAAGTCACGAAACTATAAAACGATTCAGAAACTTAATATTAAAATTACCCCCTTAATCTATAAATACATTTTTTATTAGATGAAAATCGCAAAATGATAGCGTTTAAGAAACGATCTAAAGTTTTAAGCGAAAACAAGCCCAAAGACAGAAACAAGAGTCGAGGCCCAAAAGATGCCATTTCCAGCAACAAACCCAACTGCATGGCTATTGGCCGGAGCTGGCGCAGGAGCCGTAGAAGTAGATGACTTTGGAGAAGGGGTAGGCGGCACTGGAGCAGCCGGAGAAGTAGATGGCTTTGGGGCTGGTCCTTGCTTTGGCGTTGGCGGGTGTTTAGGTGACTGAACCACGACAGTTAGTTTCTCACCTTTAGCACAGTTAGAGGTCAAAGCTCCACTTATGAAGAAGTAAGGACCTGAGACATCGAGTTTTACTGTTGTGTATCCGTCTTTGTGTTCTTTCCAAGGCTTATCCATGTTGCATTTTTCGTAGTTTTCTTGTGTCACTTGTAACACCGAATCGATCTTGGCATCGTATTTAAACACTGTCGCATGTTAAAAATAAAGCTTAGTTTACTATCGCATGCATTTGTTTTTGTAAAGTATATATTTGAAATGGGTTTTAAGTTTCTTACATAATTTTAAAAAATGAATATATGTAAATGATTTGGACTATTTACTTGTCAACATATCGATTTAAACCAATAATTATATATTACCAAAAACACAACTAATTTCAAACCAAGAAACTTCATACTTGTTTGGTCTCTACTCTCTACAATTATTACATATCTCAAAGAACCAAATCCAACTTAAAACTTTATTCTATTCAAACTAAACTCTTTTCAGTGACTAAAAATCTATTTAACAATAACTAACATCCGGACCTCAACCATCATGACCAAACTATGGTAGCACCAAGTATTTAACCTAAGTGAAATTTTATAAGAAAATGCTAACAATTAAACCGATTTAATGGTAATGGATTTTTTTGGAAAACCATGGTAATAATGTCACTTTTCAGGACTGTCATATAGATCAAAATATTCAGAAAAAAACTAGAAGAAAGATTTTGATCCGTACAGAGATAGTCTCCGACATGGAACCGGACGGTCTCAGCCCAATGGTTAAGAGTGTGGTTGGTTGATTCTGGAACCTTCCATGCGTCCAATGATCCACCCACAGCAATGATCCTAGCCTCACCAAAGTGGTAGAATGTGGTAAATAAGAGAAACATTAGTGACATAATCGGAATCAAAGACGCCATTTTCTTCTTCTCTAACAAAACTTACGACCAATTCTCTATAATTTGTTTTTTACTCTTTAGACGAGAAAAAAGTTTGGTCGTTATGGTTTGGAGCCAAATGGGTTTTATACAAGGTCCGGAGGATCGAACCAGATTTTGGGGTCAAATCTGTTCTTGTAGACCATGTAATGCAAATCTTCCCAATTAGCCAAGAAATTATCAGTTTCATTTTCTGCTAGATTATTTTCTTCTTATGTATGTATTCATTTATTTTTTATATAAAAATGTATATTCTCATATTTAATCTGAAGGCAAATAAATAATTATCTGGTTGATCTTATTATCATATCTTTTGAGTAATTAAATTCTTCTATTTTTGGAACTAAATCAGGTTTCCAATTAATGCAAAAGAATTATTTGTTGACATATAGAACAACCAAACTTGAAGTATACTCACTAGAATGAAATCATATATTTTGATGACAAAAATTTGCACTCTGATATTTACTAATTAATATCAATTAATTAAAATCGCGACTCTAGAGTTAAGACTTCATGTAACCTAAGAGTGGTTTCAAATACTAATACATTTGGGTGAAACAGTAAATGGGGTAGAGCAAAATAGAACAATTTCTATATTTACAGAACAAACGAATTATGTAGAACTGCTGATATTAGAATATAAAAATAACAAAAATCGAATAGTTATCCTAGTAAGTGTGACATGGGTATGTCAGTTCTACATAATTTGTAGAGCTCTGGATCCCAGTCAACTAATCATTATCCATCTTTCCATTTATACGCAATGTTCATTGATATCATGCATTGACCGCTTCAATGTTTTTTAAATGTAGTATCATAGATTCGTTTGGGTATTATTAGAAAGCCGTTCATAGAGTATAATTTTTTCCGCAAGAGCACAGTGTAATCAAAGTTTGTTTGCCCGGTGGTGTCAGGCATTAAGTGTGGCACGCCCAAAAATAATTTTACGGAGGTCATAATACAAATTATTAACGACTAATTGGTATTAATTATATATAAAAAAATAATCGAATGGGGGTCAAAAGTGCATGATTTTGACCAACTACAGTAGTGCATGATTTTTGACCAACTATTTCACCAAAAATTAATCAAATACACCATTAATTTTTTTTAAACTTTAATAAGGTTCATCATATGGCACCCCCTCACGTCCACATAGGTCTGCCGCTGCGACAACCATGGGTTTCGATCATGTACTTCCACAATATATAAAATATTTTCTTGGTTACCTAAGAAAATTCCTTTCACTCCTATATGTGATAGCAAATGTGAGAAAGTAACTGGAAACGCGAAAAGACACTTCTTTACGTTGTTCACCGACCTAATGTTGTTGGTTACGTCCACAACTAAAGGAAATCCATTTTTAACACATGAGATACGAAACTTGTGGCAGAATGTTTCATAATTTTTTCATAACACAATGATGGAAGGGGTAACAAGAGTATGTACAAGGAATTGTCTACAAATATGAGATGTAGTCGACGTATCTTTTAGTTATCTTCCAAATTAGATATGACAATACTACATTTTTGATACGACACTAAAAACACTAATCGAAAATACCTTTGAGTAAACAATATTGAGGATATCCCAATAGCAACAAAAATGATAAATTATTAATTAAAATCCACTATTGTTATTTTAATATTTCACATTATTTAAAATTATCAGTTGATCAATGGCCATTAAGTTTTTTTTTTTTTGTTTCTTTAATCCTTATATCTCATTTTTGAAAAATACAAATTACTTTTGCTCTTTACTAGATATGCATAGTTTTCCTTTTCTTAATAGATGATGGAGTCTATAATTGTAACACCTATTGGTCAATTACCATGAAAGACAGAAGGACGACACATAACTTAGTATATATATTAATATATATACACATTACTCGTAATCAAATTATTTTACTAAGGCGCATAATAATTTTTTTTCTTCTAGAGAGAGAGAGAGAGAGAGAGAGAGAGAGAGAGAGAGAGAGAGAGAGAGAGAAGATGGTCCACATTGTGCAATGAATGACTCACCAAAACACATTACACAAGAACCCTCCAAAACCCCATCCATCCATCCTTATGTCTCTCCCATACATGACAAAAATATATATACATACACATAACACACGCATATATGTATAAAAATTAGTGGTAGTAACAAGTCCTTCACCATTCTATCGATCGAACAATAAACCAATAGAAGAAAAAACACACTGTAGTGAATGAGTGAGAGAAAGAGAAATGGCAAGAACCCACTTAATCTCTCTTCTACTAGTGCTCTCATCAACATCAACTTTATCAACATTACCATCATCAAAAGAGCAAGAAGAGGACAGGATCAAATCACTTCCAGGGCAACCAAAAGTAGGATTCTCACAGTTTGCGGGTTATGTGACAGTAAACGAATCACACGGTCGATCACTCTTCTACTGGCTCACTGAGTCATCATCTCAGTCTACTCACACCAAACCACTTCTTCTTTGGCTTAATGGAGGTTAGATTATTTTGCCTCCCGACGTCCATTCATATTTTTATATCCACACACATGTCTTTAGTGTTTCTTCATACTCTTATCATAAGAGCCTTATATATATATATATATATTTTTTTTTTGTGATTTTTATTTTCTTTTTGAAATTGAAATTCTAGTTCCTAGATCTATTTGAACCTGAACAAAAATATGCTTCGGCAAATACATTCATCTCCGAGTGGACCATTGTATTCAAACTCGATTCGGTACAAATGACAAAATTAAAATACTCAATGTCAACATAAATGTTAGGAAATATAAGAGATCTATATATATACGAATAATAAATAAAAGATATATACCAATACACTCATTACCCATTGATTATTAGGAATTCATGAAACTTAGCAACTATTTAAAACTATTTTACTCCTTTTTTGGGTTAAATTTAAACAATTTGAATTGATCCTTCAGACAAACTAAAAAATGACTATAATTTGGTTATGGTTATTTAGTTTATATGTATATATTTCTTTTTTGACAACTATATGTTAATTATATATTTATGAAACATAATAAATATATGAAATAGAAACAAATACAAGAGAAGTTTGCATTTGGATCAAATGTCAATAGCTCAACTAGTAAAGTATTTCAAACAAAGCTTACAACTCGCCAGTTCCAGTGACATTTGGGAGAAAGTCAGAAAACTATATAAATCCATTAGGTTTCAGGCCTGAAAGAATATATGAGTTTTAGAATCTTTCAGTTTTTCAAAAAACAAAAAATTGCATTTGAGAAGAAACTAGCTATATTACATGTTCTGGTCTGACATGATATTTACATGTCAAACGGACATACGCCTTCATAGTTATTCAAAAATAAAAGATTACAAATATAATTTAAAATTTTATAAGAAATAATTGTTTGTAATGGTTTTATATTCCTGGCTGACCATATATTGAGTTGCTCGTTTCTTAAATTAATTTAGGTCAGTTACTAGGGTTTCTTAAATAAATATAGTTCCGTTACTTAGAGATCTTGTGAAAAGATTTAAATTTAGGTTTCACTTCACACACAAAGAATCCTAAATTCCTAATGTTTATACATTTGCGATACTACTATATAAAATTTGTATTTTGAAGAGTTGATTATAAGGGAATTCTCTTCTAATATATTTATCCTCGTCAACGTTATATGGAGGCGTACGTCAAAGCTCATTAACATGCGTATTCTTTATTAGACTACCTAAAAGTAAAATATAAAAATACATATATTATACCAATACTTTATGTCTTATCATAGTTTTTTAATTGTGATTAAAGCAAATCAATGTCCACCAAAACAGCATCAACAATCCAATATGAGTCTTATAAGTGAAACATGCCATTGTTGTTATAAAACAAACATAAAGGAAACATGGAATTACTAGTTTCATAGTATTTTTCTCATTTAATATGAATTACTCCAATCATGCGTGCATTTGAGAAAATGTCCACTTTCTCACTAAAATAAGCCCGTAAGGGAATAACATTTGGAATATGCTGTTGGCGGCTACACATATCTACATATCTTGACCATTCAGACGTCAGAGCATGTGCACGACACCGACATATAAAAACATGTATTCACTATCTTTTCACGGCGTAAATAGTAAATACTATATATATATTAAGAGCATACAAGCAAATGTAGCCAAACCTTTATATAACTAAAACAAAAGTAACAAAGGGCAAGCATGAAAAAACATATACTTAAGACATTAAATTACGCGAGTAATCATATTATATATGTCCCATGGATCCGTGTGTGGTACAGTAACAGTAGTATTGGATCTGTTGTCAAAGCGCAATGAACTCGCTATAATGTGTGGATATATATTGCGTTGGCCACTTGATTACTATGGTTTTCAATAAGGGGTTTCTGCAAAACAGAATTTTAAAATCGTAAATTTTTACTTCCCATTTCTAAAAATATGGGTTAATTCTGAAAATTCAAAAACAATGCGTAATATGATCTATCATTATTACTGTCAAATTTGTAAACTGTTGATAAATGTTATATCAAATCAAACGTTTTGTGATAAATGATCCAAATCAAAATTTTTAAAATATTATTTATGTAACTGTAAAAGTTATATTGCTATTATTTTTGACTTCATAAGGTTAATATGCATTTTTCATAGATCGAATAAAGTTACAAAAAATGGAGTTTTGAAAGCTTTTTTTTTTGTATAGGACCCTTTCAAGAAACATGTTTTATTTGGTACTATATTAAAAATGATTTAAAATTTTAGTATTAAAGATTGGGTAAAGAAGGATTGAACAAGAGAAAGGGACATAATTCGTTTCTTTAATCATGAAATATTTTAAATTGTTACTAACTTAACAAAAGCCGGCAGAAGTTAAAAGTAGGGTCGTTCAATTGAAGATCCTGATTTTACTCAGGCAGGACCACAAACACAAAGAAAGCAAAGTTATGATTGGCTAAACTAAACATATGTATTAACTATATTTATCTAAGCACTCTCATCACTTTCAAACATCAACTTCTCATTTATTGCATCTCTCTTTTGTTTTGAGTCTTTTGACATTCGGTAAGAAAGCATGACAAAACCATGCACATGACATGGCCCATAATAAAACCACATTGGAAGATATATAAATCTCTCCTTTACATAGAAAATGTTACATATATGTTGACACTTTACTTTTTTTATGTTCAACTTTTTAGTGAATAAGTAGAAGGAAAAAGCATTAATTGTTTATATACATATAATCGTTAATTAATTTCAATTTGTATGTAATTAACTCCCTAGGACCTGGCTGCTCGTCGATTGCTTATGGAGCGTCGGAGGAGATTGGACCATTTCGGATCACAAAAACTGGTTGCAGTCTTTATCTCAACAACTTTTCTTGGAACACAGGTACTCAATAATTTTTTAATCTTGTTCTTTATCTATGGAATACTCACTTAGTATATAATATTTGTGAATGTGTGATACCAGAGGCAAACCTATTATTTTTGGAATCCCCCGTTGGAGTTGGGTTTTCATACACCAAAACAAGCTCTGATTTCGAAGAATTTGGAGACGAACGTACAGGTCAGATTCACTTTGTTTATTTTATTATTTATACAACGAAGCTCACGATATTGATTATGTGATTCATTAACTCTGTGTGTTGCAGCTCAGGAAAATTTGATATTTCTAATTAAATGGATGTCAAGATTTCCTCAGTACCAATATAGAGATTTCTACATTGTAGGTGAAAGCTACGCCGGTATGTCACTATATACAGTAAAACCTTAATAAATTAATAGTAGACTATAGTATTTTATTTCATTTATCGATATAGAAATTTAACTAAAAAAATAATTTAGAACTGTAGAAATATATTGGTTTATCGAGATATAAAGAAAAAGAGGTTATACTCTAACATACAAACCAAGACTCAAGTCTTAATCATAGCGGCAGCAATTCAAAACATGCCATTATGTATTAATATTTTTTCACGTCTATCTTAACAGGTCATTATGTTCCTCAGCTTGCCAAAAAGATTCAAGAGTACAATAACGCCTCAAAAAAACCAATTATCAATCTCAAAGGTTTCATGGTAAAAAAAAAAAGTCTATTTATCACATTTTATAAACTATATCACCAGCCCATATTTGTAATTAAGAAAATATGAATTTATGTCCATAATCTCTCCTTATAAGGTTGGAAACCCAGAGATGGACAAAAACAGCGACAAACTCGGGACCATAACATATTGGTGGTCTCACGCCATGATCTCCGACACTTCCTACAATTCCATCCTCCAAAACTGCGATTTCGCGGCAGATAGATTCTCGAAAGAATGTGACTCAGCCATTTATAACGCTGCGGCTGACTTTGGCGACATAGATCAGTACAGCATATATACACCCAAGTGTGTACCACTACAACAACGTCAAACGAACCAAACCAAGTTTGTGGAGATGATGAATATGCATATAACTAAACGGTTTTTAGTAGATGAGTATGACCCTTGTACCGAAAACTACGCCGAGATATATTATAACCGGCCTGAGGTACAACGAGCCATGCACGCTAACCAAACTGTCATCATTCCATATAAGTGGACCGCTTGCAGGTATTCTCAATGCTCATCGACACTGAATTAGAACGGTCAAATTATTATATAAATGGAACTGACTCGAACCAAAAATAACTGTTTAGTGCTACAATCATTTTAAACAATTGTGGTTAGTAATTTAATTAATGAAAATTCACATAACATTTTACTAACTAGTCAAATATAAAAATTCACTTGTTCTTTCTTTAAAAAAAAAATCTAACAAATACAAGATACAAGACTTTTTCTGAACCAAATCGTAACCGAAGAAATGATTCAAGTTAAGTTATATTTTTATTAGAACCAGAATATAAAAAAAAAAAAAGGAAACATAAATAACATTTTTTTTTTTGTTTCAGTGACTCGGTGTTTAATAACTGGAATTGGAGAGATTCCGACAATTCAATGTTGCCGATATACAAGGAACTCATTGCTGCTGGTCTAAGGATCTGGGTCTTCAGGTATATTAAAAACTAGTTTTGAAGATATGTAACAAAAGTAATAACACATATCTTTTGGTCATTTAATAATAACATTTTTCTCAATACAGCGGCGATACAGATTCGGTGATTCCAGTGACTGCGACTAGATTTTCCCTCAGCAAACTAAATCTTGCGGTGAAAACTCGCTGGTACCCTTGGTACTCCGGAGATCAGGTAGGAGGACGTACAGAAGTATACGATGGGCTTACCTTTGTGACGGTAAGAGGGGCCGGCCATGAGGTACCATTCTTCCAACCGAAGAGTGCGTTAGTTCTTTTAAGATCATTCTTGGCTGGAGAAGAGCTTCCAAGATCTTATTAGTGATGACCAACATTTGGAGCTCCACTGGTACTTGTACTAG
>NC_025693.1:33387186-33390026 GCF_000633955.1 Camelina sativa
ACAGATTCGGTGATTCCAGTGACTGCGACTAGATTTTCCCTCAGCAAACTAAATCTTGCGGTGAAAACTCGCTGGTACCCTTGGTACTCCGGAGATCAGGTAGGAGGACGTACAGAAGTATACGATGGGCTTACCTTTGTGACGGTAAGAGGGGCCGGCCATGAGGTACCATTCTTCCAACCGAAGAGTGCGTTAGTTCTTTTAAGATCATTCTTGGCTGGAGAAGAGCTTCCAAGATCTTATTAGTGATGACCAACATTTGGAGCTCCACTGGTACTTGTACTAGACAATCTTTTAAAGAAACTGCGCCTCAAAGTCCATCAGCTTTGATGTTGGGGGGAGATGACTAATTCACCAGCTCTAGTAATTGACAGAGGAAATTAAGGACCAAATGTGTTTGAAGGTTTTGTTTTAATATCCAATTGATTTGCCGATATCCAAATGTTTTTGAAGCATTCTTGTATTCCACGGAATACAACTGTGAAGGGCCAATACTAATAATGGTCGAGAAATGAAAAATCACTTCAGCCACTTTTTATCATTCTTATGTTCGATGCTTAGTAGATACAGTATAATCGTGGCCAAAACATCCTCTCTTTCAATAAATACTCAGTGTATGATTAACTTATCTATCAAATATTTCTGATTTTTTAAATTCAATACTACTTTATTACAACAATATATTACCCTATCGATTTTTTTTTCTTAAAACAACCAATGAAATACATTATGCAGCCGTTATGCGGTCCTTTGTCAAAAGAGAAAGCGGTCCACATTGTGTAATAAATAACTCCGCATTCAGTAAAGCACGTCCAATAAAGAACCTCAAAACCACAAAATGTCTTTTCTCACGCTTCACGCTTTGCATATAAACACAATATATACACTGCATGGTCTAACACTAAAGGTTTAAAGCCCATTGAGGAAAAAGCATAGACTATAGTGAAAGAGTGAAAGAAAGAGAAATGGCAAGAACCCACTTAATCTTTCTACTACTAGTGATTTCATCGACATCATTATCATCATCATCAACAACAAGAGAGCAGGAGGAGGACAGGATCAAAGCACTTCCAGGGCAACCAAAAGTTGGGTTCTCACAGTTTTCGGGTTACGTGACTGTAAACGAGTCACATGGTCGATCACTTTTTTACTGGCTCACTGAGTCTTCTTCTTCCTCTCACACGAAACCACTTCTACTTTGGCTCAATGGAGGTTAGATTTTTTTTCCGCCCACTTCAATTTCACTCATATATATATATGCATGGATCTCTATATATAGCTTCATACTTTCATTTGCGTGGTCTTATTTTTGCAAATGCCCCTTGTTTTATTTTATTTATTTCATTTACATGTTTAATCATTCTCTTTGTCTTTCAAAAACATAAAGTTTAAGCATTTTTAAAAATATAATATAATTTCTAAATTATAAATGCAAATGGAAAAAACAATATCATTTGAGTTCACAACAGAAGAGAGGTTGATGTTTTTGTTGAAACAATGCTTTGCAAATAAATAAGGAAATATATAAACTTGATGAATTGTGTACTTTTTTTTTGTTGTATAAAAAATTTACTCAACAATAACTCATGTATTGTGATCATTCAATACATATCTGATTAGTAATATTGATGGTTTGTAAAATATCGGAAAGATATTAATCTGTATGACATATTTAACACTTTGCTCTTGTCCCATTTGAACTTACCCTTTTATTGGTCATAGAACGTTACGGTAGATCTAGATCCCTTACCGCAATATCAGATTTTACATCAAAATGTTCTCAATAAATATATGAAACATTATTTTTGTATTTACTTGGATAACACATTACTAGTCAAAAGTCAAAACCAAAATAAAAGTGAAGTCCACTAACATTACTTTTTTTGTAAAGTTTTAAAGGAACAAAACGTATCACGAGTTTCATATTGCGTTATCTTGAATATTTAATCATTGTCCACCAAAATAACATCAACAACCCAATATGAGTCTCGTAAATGAACCATGCAGCTCCTTTCTCATCATCATTTTACCTTTTAAGGTTTCTTTCTTTCACTGTATATATATATTATAGGAATAATATCATTTTTAAAAATGAAAGAAATTGTAATATTTTTTTATATTATAGTTGAAGGTTGGTAATAATAAATATTTTTTCCACACCAAAAAAATAATAATAATAATTTGTCATATATTTTAGTAAATCTTATATAATATTATTTATTGTTTACATATCATGTTAAAATAATAATTTAAAAGGATGTTTCTTCGAAAGGTTGTCTGATATTTACTTAGAAATTCAGATTCCTTTGGAATTCTTTAGTGAATCTAATTTCTAAAAAAAATTGGATTTAAAAATGGAAAAAAATCAATTAATTTATTTAAACATAATTGTGTATTTTTAAAAAACTTAATTACCCTAATGGCTTGTAAATATAATTGTGTATATTTTAAATTTAATTGGTTTACTGAAATCCTATCAAAAAAATATTTGGAAGTTTAATTAAGAAAAAATATATGGAAATTTAAAAACACCATTAAGATGTTTTTAAGAAAGTTATTGATCTCCGAGTCTTGTAAAATAAACTCCAACATTAAATTAGAAACAAAAATACGAACAAAAAAACAAACTACTTTACTTTAATTTAGAGAGACGACTATTAATGGAAAACATCAAGGTGAGTTTGCACACAAACAAAAAAAAAAACAAGGCCTTTCCCTTATAAGAAATATTTTTCATGAACTAGTTAGTATATTTGGTAGAGTGGAGGATTCCAGTCAGGCTGGTATGGAACTGTCGAATGTTTCCGATTACTTCTTTATTGTTTGTCCAATGGGACAAC
>NC_025693.1:33390272-33420346 GCF_000633955.1 Camelina sativa
TTTGGAATGTAAAGAGTTTACATGTAATGATGTAAGTGAGTTCATCGTAGGACCGGGCTGCTCGTCGATTGGTTATGGAGCTTCCGAGGAAATTGGACCGTTTCGGATCGATAAAACTGGTTCCAATCTCTATCTCAACAAGTTTACGTGGAACACAGGTTACTACTATTCTTTTGTTCTGGAATCTCATCGTTGTACTTGTACAATAATTAATCAACCATACTTTGAACCTGTGATTTGTAATGAATAGAAGCAAACATTTTGTTTCTTGAATCGCCCGCCGGAGTTGGATTTTCATACACTAACACAAGCTCCGATCTTATAGATTCAGGGGACGAACGGACTGGTTAGCTTCACTTCTATTTATTTATGTCTTATCAAGCTTTATTTTGTTATCGAGGTGGCTTATGAAAATTTGAATCTTGCAGCTCAAGAAAATTTGATATTTCTAATCAAGTGGATGTCAAGATTTCCTCAGTACCAATATAGAGATTTCTTCATTGCTGGTGAAAGCTATGCTGGTATGAATACACACACACTCTCTCTCTCTCTTGAGCCATTCAGGATTGATTTGGTTTTTTAAGCTAAGGCAATAGACTAATGTATTTGTAATGTCAATGTATTATAGGGCATTATGTTCCTCAACTTGCTAAAAAGATCTATCTCTACAACAAAGCTTTCAACAACACACCCATCATCAACCTCAAAGGACTCATGGTAAAACTAGCTAGGGTTCTCTTCTATTTATCACATTTCCGAAACCTTCACTCCAAGATTTGTAATAACAAAACAATATAAAGATAAAGATTCATATACCTACTTCTTAATTCATATATTTTTGGACAGGTTGGAAATGGAGATATGGACAAGCATTACGACAGACTAGGAGCAGTCATGTACGCATGGTCACACGCAATGATCTCCGACAGATCCTACAAGTCTGTCCTCAAACACTGCAGCTTCACGACGCATAAAAACTCGGACAAGTGCAGTTGGGCACTCTACTTCGCCACGGTTGTTGAGAGAGGCCAAGTCAATGGGTACAGCATCTACTCACCCTCATGTGTACCACAAACCAACCAGACCAAGTTCCTACATAGACGGCTTTTGGAAGAGGAATACGACCCTTGTACAGAGAACTACTCCGAGATATATTACAACCGTCCTGATGTACAGCGAGCTATGCACGCTAATTTTACCACCATTCCTTATAAGTGGACTACGTGCAATATGGTTTTGAATAAGAACTGGGGAGATTCTGACTTTTCAATGTTGCCAATATACAAGGAACTCATTGCTGTTGGTTTGAGGATCTGGGTGTTTAGGTAATTCATGAAACTAGCTTCAAGTAAAGTACCTTTGGTATCTTTTTAACCACATTTTTTTCAATGCAGTGGCGATACAGACGCAGTTGTTCCAGTGACTGGGACTCGACTTGCTCTCAGCAAACTCAATCTTCCCGTGAAAACTCGTTGGTACCCTTGGTACTCCGAGAAACAGGTAAGTTTCCATCATATTCATACTTTCTTTGCTTATTATGCAGAGCCAATGATTTCACAATGGTGGTGGTGACAGGTGGGAGGATGGACAGAGGTATACGAGGGACTTACCTTTGCAACAGTAAGAGGTGCAGGCCACGAAGTGCCGGTATTACAACCGGAGCGTGCTCTCACTCTTTTAAGATCATTCTTGGCTGGAAAAGAGCTTCCAAGATCTTCTTAGTCACACACAAGACGAGAAAAGGCTCCCTCCAAAAATCTTAAGATGATAGTCTAAGAATGCTTGTATTCGAAGAAGATATATATATATATTGATACATGATGATTAAAGCATGGTATAAAATTGCAATAACGAAAAATATTTTAATGTCTGATCCATAAAAAAAGTACAATGCTCTTTTGCCTCTTCTACCTGTAAAGTTGAATAAGACAACAAAAAAACAGCTTCTTACTTCATTCCTTCGCTGAGGCCTGGTGGCATACCTAAGCTCTGCGCAAGGTCGCTCATTCTTTCTTTCATAGCCTATAAAATTCACAAAAGTTCAATTAGAAGAAATGAAAAGAAACAACTACTTTTTTGTTGCATTGTGATAAATGGTTTGTGGTTGCCTTACCACCACACTCTTGGCATGTGCGTCCTTGTATGCTTCTGTAACAAGTTGTGAAAGTTTCTGCCATAGGAAACATACACAACATGAGTAACCATTTGAGGTAGGTATATATGAGCACACGCTTTGAGTGTTCCATAAAAAGGTAGGTATAGGTACTCACTTCAGAGCCTAATTCCATTGCTGCCTCGGTTATATCAGTACGGATTGGTTGCTGGTTACCTGATAATGTAACCTGTAACATTACCAAAAGGTTTCAGTTAACCTGAATTAGTAACAGAAAAAACAAAGAGTTGATATTGTAGAGTGTGGTTCTTGTCAAATTATCCAAAGACATACAAAACAGAAAGCACCCATTCAATGAAAAAATTGAAAAATGCAAATTTTTTCTGAATTCTCACATCCACCAAGAAGAATCTTTTAGGGAAACAGACTCAAATAAGAACCAGAAGAGACGGTGATGAGTCCTTGATGATAGACTCATAGTTAACTTATTTGATATAAAGGCAGTGTTTGCAGGAGTTTCACTAACCTTGACAAGCTCGCCTTCACAATAACCATCAAACTCAGCGCTGCGAAAATGGAACAAAAGCAAACATCGAAACTCAATACACATAGCAGAGAAACTCGATAAAAATTTTATAAAATTTTGTAATGGTAAAATGCGCAGAAGACTTACGCAGCTAACTCTTTTTGGACACGAACAGCTTCCACTTGAACAACCATTTGAGCTTTCTTCACAGTCTCATACATATTCTGCATATTCCCAAATATCCCTGCCTAGGAAAATATCACACAAGAAGAAACATAAACTCATAAAGTTTTCAATATAAACTTCATCTTCTTGAACACATGACTGAAGCGTAACTGAGACATAACAAATCCAATCTTAATGTATGTATACCTTTGATTGTCCGTCTTCACTGTTGTTATCTTTGTTTCCACCTCCGAATAGTCCAGTCACACGGAGAGACCTGTAACCATTTCTTGACTTGTGCTGATTTGGCCATGTCCTAGTACTACTACTACTACTACCTCTCTGCGATTTCAAGCTCGCATTTCCTGAAATTGAACAAGAACAACAATCGAATTTGCAATCCCAAAAAACACATGTAGATACAAAATTACACTTTCAACTCCTACAAATACGATATTTAAAGTCTAATTACCAAAGATTAATCAAAATTCAGATGAATCCCCAATGCACAACAGAGACATATATACCGAAACCTAAACCGAGAGAGAGAGAGAGAGATTAAAAGTATCGATTTTTAAGAGAGACTGACCATGGGAGGAAGGAAAGAGCAAAGATTTGGTGAAATTGGTGGTTGCAGCCATAGACGCCATTGTTATTATACGAAAGAGAGAAGAAGAAGAAGGGGTTTCTGAAATTCGAAGAAGAAGATAAAACCGAAAGCTAATTTTTTCCGAACTACTTTACGCTTCTGTGTGTTGCTGAAGCTCTTAACCAGTGATTTAACGCCACGTCACCTAACTCTTTTTGAGCTTTTAGATTGGTTTTGTACTAATGGCTAGTGACGTCACAAAATAGCGATTGATCCAAAGTTTCTAGATGCAAAAGTATATTGCGAGAAGATCTATACATTGGAGTGTACTATTTTTGGAGTCAGCCAAGATCTGACCCAACACTTGAAATGCCCCTAAATAAACCATATTGGAATTGGACCTTTGCCTAGGCAATAGGCATGCTTTAGTAGTCAATGCCCATTATGACATGAAAGAAGACATATATCAATCAACTTGTACAGTTTACATGATAAGACAACCATTGTGGTCTAAAGACACTTATGCTTGTCACTAAACATTCCCAATCTTACTTGAAAACAAAAAAAGCTCATGATTCATGGCTCTGATTCCTCTCAGCCATTATGTGTTGTCATGACCTAACAAAGTTAACAATCTTCTGTGACTTGAGCAAGCAATGAATCTTTACCTTCTGTATCATCCATCGCTAGAGAAACTGATATGACTTGACCAAGCAATGAACCTTCACCTTCTGTATGATCCATTACTAGAGAAACTGATTCTTTCTCCCCTGGATCAGCAGCACTCACTGGGACTGTAATGGGTTTACGTTTCTCTTTCTCAACCAAAGCCAAGTGTTTCTTCCCAAGCCTATGATTCCTCATCGTCGTCTCAGAATTTGCATGAATATTACAAGTGCTGCACCAAATCGTTACCTTCTTTTTCTTCTCACCTTCTTCTGTCTTCTTTCCCGTTGTTTCAATTCCTGAAATGGCTTCTGATTGTGGCGCTGTACCGGAAGCAGGAGTTAAAGAGGTTGAAGCAGCCTCATTCTGTTGTGTAACAGCAGCCTCAGGTGCTTCACTCTGTTGTGAAACAGCAGCCTTATGCTTTTTACCAAACTCATGATCCCTCATGACTGTTTGACAAAAGGTTCCAACTTTACAAATGTCACACCAAAACTTAAAGCTTCTTCTTAGTTTGCTTTCTACTTGCTTTTTCGAAGAGACTATTTCTCCCGTTTCCACAGACATCGTCTTGGCTTCCAAGACTGCTGCTTCTTTTGCTTTGTGCCTTTTCCCTTTAACATGTTTGTTCAAACCAGTTTGATGATGAGTATCCTCTGCTTTACGCTTTTCTCCTACAGGATCAGCACTAGCCTGCAATAGTAATCAAAGAGAACACACATGAAACAAAAGACCAATGTGTGTGGATGGATAGAAACGATGAGATAACCACTTGTAGTAAATATAAGAACAACAAGAAAGAACAATCATTTAAAGCACTTACCAGTACAATCAACTTCTCTTTGTTAGACTCCAAAACTGATGTACCGGTAGCCTCAGGCATTTTCTGGAGTTGAGGCAAATGCATGGTACCAACACTATCGTCTTTACCCTTTCCTCCTATAGTGTCAGTCCTATTCTGCAAATAGAGTAATCAAAAGAGAACACATATGGAAACAAAGGCTGATTATAATCAATCCTTTCAAAATATAAGATGCTGCACTAACATAGTCCAGTACTTACCAACACAATCAACTTCTCTTTATTAGAATCCAAAACTGATGTTCCGGTAGTAGTAGCCTCATGCATTGGTTGGAGTGAAGGAAATTGCATCGTTGGTGATGTAACTAAACCGTTGTACAACATAGGACTGAACAAGCAGTTGTTCTGATTCTGATTTGAAAGCTTCCTTTGATTGATCCACATAGTTATCTTTTCTTCAAACGACATCCCAGTCTCAGCCACTCGTCTTTTCGCCATTTCTCTCTCGATAGACATCTCTTGTAAAACCTCGGCTATAAGCTCTCTCTTTCTGGCAGCTTCTGCGATAATGATCTCTTGACGGATTTGCTCCTTCTCAATCTCTCTTTGAATCGCTTCCCTAACTTGATCATCCTCACTTGATCCTAAAGAAGTTATATAATTCGAATTGTTACTGTTCATACACTCAACAAAATCAACATCTATATACAATCGCATGACCGGGAGATTCAAATCAAATCAAATCATAGTAATGTTCTCCGACGGGGATACAGGGGCGACAGAACAGTTACAAAACGAGAGATTGAATGAACAGTAACAACACCTGGGATGGATCGCGGCGGCGGGAAGAAAGAGGAGTTTGGTAACGGAGACTGAGATGGTGCAGTGTCTGTCGAAGGAGGTGGTCGATCAGTGTCGATGGCTCTGTATCTGAATTCCATTCACAATTTTCAAAATTTTGTGGGGGAGAGGGAGAGAGAGAGAGAAGCAGAGCAAAAGAGGGTTTTGTTTTGTTATCTCTTTTTTATGGTTTGGTTTGGTCGGGTCCCTTTTCTTATAGTAAAAGAGAACAGTTTTTTTTTCTTCTTCTTCTTTTGTAAACCTTGAGGGTAATTTTGTAAATAATTGTTAAGAGATTTTTTCCTACTAAGTTTAAGGAATTTAATTTTCAAGTCATGTTTTTCAATCTTTGGCAGATTCCTTAACTTTTATGAATGAGGTTTCTAAATAAATTCGTTTGTAATGTAATACTTAAGCCTAATAAAATTCCCTATAGATTAATTAATTTATTAGAGATTTCCTATTATGTTAGTTTAGGTGTGGATCGATTGATTTCATTCGTTTGTTGTTTGAGAGTTTTGTCGCTGACTTTTAGCCTTCATCTCGTTTCGTTGAGATAAATTTATACTAGTGGTTTCATTCATTATAGGCGGATTCATTTTTTTGTTGGTTGAGATTATCGCTCCCATCAGTTTTCTATCGGTTAAGACTCCCTCTATTTGTAGGTTTTCTATCGGTTGACGACATTGTTTGGCTTGATTAAGGACTTAACGTTTGCTTCTCTTGTTTCAGTTTTTTTTTTTTTTTAATGTTTGTTTATCTCGCCATTTAGAATCATAATTTTCCCTTGTTTTACTTTGTCGGCTTTCATTCTTTCGTAACAGATTACTTTTTCTTACAATTTTTGGTAAAGTTTTTGTGATTAGTAAAAATTGAAAGTTGTATGAGTTGTAACGCTTTGATTTTGTCACCAATCAAAGCCATTATATGTTGTGAGCTTTTAGTTTTTGGGAGTTACATAAATAATCTACTCGTAGTTGATAAATTAAGAATTGAATTTATATTCGTATACACTCTTTGGCGGACTTCTCTATATAAGATCAAATACCTTACTAGAGATTTGACTAGTGTGGTACTAGTTTATAATTTATTTCTATTCCGAAATTAGATTTTTATATATAAATTAAATTATATCATAATCCCTTTGAAATAGACAAAAAAAAAAAAAAAAAAATCTAATTTGAAAGGGATTATGACTCTCTGTAAATTAGATTTAACTTATATGATATATACACTGTTTTGGTTATTTCTAATTTACAGAGAGTCCTAATTCCTTTGAAATAACTAATTTTTTATCTCTTAATCTCATCAAACAATATAATTAGCTGCTAAAATAAAAATTTATTTTTAGTTTTCGTTCAATAACTATGTATTTCGTTCAATAACTATGTAGTATTGAAGTTTTGTATTTAAATTAAAATATTTTACAAACATAAGTGTATATATATATAATATATAATTGCTTTGTATTAATAAAATAGTTTCCACGTAAATTTTCTAATAATTTTTATAACTAATTAATACTAGTGTTTTTTCTTTTCTTTTTTTCCCAGGGGAAATCGAGAAAGAATAACGTGTACGTAGTCGTACAAAGCTTCCGTGAGTCAACCAATAAAATGACGCCAAGAATAATAAACGTTAACAACGAACCGTAGGATATAAAAAATCCCTCTAAATGAACGGTGAAGATCTCGCGTTTACACCTGTACCATAATTATTAGATTTGACGTTCGCTGTATGCAACGACTTAAAAAAAACCTATATTTGTGGTCTTTGTTTCGTGAAGCTTCTCTTTTCTTCTTCTTTTAAGTCATCAAATCTGATCTCATCTCTTGTGAATTAATAATGGCGAGTAGTTGCGAGCTTTGCTGCGAGATCATCATCGCCATCCTTCTTCCTCCTGTTGGAGTTTGTCTCAGGCATGGCTGCTGCACTGTAAGTTCCATTTCTCTCTCTCAAATTCATCAAAATTAGGAATTCAGATCTCTAATCCGCCGTAGCTTAATCTCTGAAATTTCTCTTCTTGTTGTTTCGGATATCGAATCACGATGGTTTAAAAATCGATTTGATTGCGGTTATAGATTGATTCGGAACCAATCTATAAGATGTTTGATTGGAGATGAATTACTGATATAAGTGTTTTAGATTTGAATAGAGTTTTAAAAATTTTAAATGTTATGTAGAATCTGTTTTATTAAATCAAGATTTTGTTAAACTCTGTTTGGGTTATTGGATTCAAACTTTTATAAATTCATTAAAAGTTTTGTGTTATTCAATTATTATGTTATTGGTTTATGATTTTAGACATTTTCTTTACAAAATAAAGTCATAGAAAGTATCACAAAAATACAGGATTGTTTGGAAGACTTTACTAAATATTAGAAAACTAATCAACAAAACTCTCTATCAATCTTTAACAATTTTTCACTTATTCAATTTTAATGATTTTTTTGAACTCTTCAAAAATCTTCATAAATTAGAATCCAATCTTTCTAAAAAAAAAAGCACTAATAAAGGGGCTAGAAAATAAAATATAGAAATTTTTTTTTATAACTTGTGATCTTTTTGTTTGTTTGTTTAATTTTGTAGGTTGAGTTCTTCATTTGTTTGGTACTAACTTGCTTAGGGTACCTACCGGGAATAATATACGCGATTTACGCTATTTTGTTCTTGCACCGGGATGAGTACTTTGATGAATACAGACGCCCAATCTACTATGTTGCTTGACCTTGTGATTCTGATTCATCCAATGAAGCTTCATTTAAATTTAGTTGATGATCTAAAGTATATTTTACAGCTACATGATTTTCATATTATTATTTTTTGACATCTACAAATTTCCATTTATCATGAAATAGGAAAATGTTATAACTTATAAGAATCAAAACACGTTGATTTTTGGTTAAAAATTGAGTGAACCAGCCTCAACCATAAAAAAATCGCAAGTCCACCATACTATCATAATTCTCACTCTTTTTTTTTTTGTATCACATATGATTACTTTTATAACTTCTATGGAAAAATTACTTTTCTTCCTTTAAAGAAAACATTGTTTAAAAAAAAATCAAAATAAGTGATATCAGGTAATTTATATATAAAAAAAAAAAAACAGAATAGCCTACCGAAACCCTATGATTGCCCACTCGTCAGATGTTTTGGGCTTGGTTGAGAACACAATGGTTGAAACCCTATGATTTCCCCAATCGTTCTTGTGAGAAAGTGTGCGAACCAGCCTTTTAAAATCTCTTGCTTTAAGGTAACGGTCTTCCAAGTGTACGATCATTTTCTCTAATCTCTTTGTGTTTTCCAGCAAAAGTTCCATGAATGAAGCCAAGTGCTTTGACTCTACATCCCAACGGGACTTGTTCCGAAATATATCTTTTGACCGTTGCAAGCATTGATCCGGATTTGAGTCTAGCGAATCCAAGTGTCTATCAATATGCTTCCCCTGCTCAACGGCAAAAAAAAAACTTGGTTCTTAGATTATTCAAAATTTCAAACTCAACAATAGTTTAAAATGGTCAAGAAGATTAAAAAAGGTTTATGGTAAATAAACGTACCAGCATTGTTTCGCAAGTTCTTGTGTGTATTGTTAGCTTCTTTAGATCAGGTGAGTTTTGTAACACTCGTTTTACAGCAGGAGGAATAACAAACTGGAACATCGGAAAAGGATCACCACGAAGCTCCGCAAAGATGAGACATCAACTAAAGTACATGGAAACTGAGAGTTTCTCAATATGAGACGATGGATATGTGGTGCCACAATTTGCATTGGATCTGGACCAGACAAGTTGCGGACAACATGTAATGTTCTCAGACGCAGCCATTTGCTGAGATCAAGAACCCTCAGTTCATCACAGAGATGCAATGTTAAGCTTTCGAGGACAGGACAACCAGATAGAAACTTAGCCAGGGATTCATCAGAGAGACTACAACAACGCAATGACAGCTTCTTCAAAGATATCCAAGACACAGAGCGTATAGGGATCATATTAGCATAATAGAACTCAAAGGTGAGTTGCTTGACAGAGGTATTGATGTAAAAGAATTCAGGAATATCATACTTGTCAAGCAAGTTTGCTACGATTTTCAGGGACATATTCTCCACGTTGCGGGACATGGCCAACTCGATCCAACTGTTAAGTTGTGGAATATGGTGGATCTCGCGGGCTCGGATGTTCAAATCCATCATCTTGGGAGCTGTATAACGATCTTGGGTTTTGTAATACAAAGCAGCGTTAAGTGTGCTACCATTAATGAAGGAGAGTGAAGGTGTGTCGCACCAGACATACCTCCATCGCCTGGACAAGAGGCAAGTTGTGATGGCTAGTTTGGTCGGAATAAAGCAGAGAATATGTTGAAGGATCACATCGGGTAGAGAGCTGATTAAGTCTACTTCTCCTTTGATTTTGCAACGGCGATCGTATCGGCAACTAGGGACTCTTACACCGGCGGTGAGGTTGTCCTCCGCCATCTTTAATTTATCAAAAGCTAATTTGCAATTTTTTTAGGGTTTTGTTTTTATTTGTTTAGAACTTTAGATTTAAATTAAAATCCAAATAAACCAGAAATAATTAGCTTTTTGTCCAATAAAATAAAAATAAACCAGAAACCTATAAGGCTATAATAAACCAGAAAATCCAACTAAATAAAATCAAACCAAAAACATAAAAAAAAAAATCTGATCGATAAGTTTCTAAATCAAAAATCTGCTGCGAAACCATATATATTTTGTTGGTACTAAGAACAATAAGTAATTTGCACAAGTTTTTTTTTTTTTTTTTTTTTGCGATTAGAGACTAACAATTTTACGTTGCAACGGCATATGAACATAGATTAAGAATGCAAGGCTTTGTCAATTACACAATACAAACCACAAGATTAGGACAAGATAAAATTAGATAACACTTTTACTCACTTTGAAATTATTATAACATGCTTTTGCAACCAACCAAATATAATATAGTATTTAGAACGAGAAGAAAATCAATAGCACATAACTAAGAAGAGCAGTTCCAAAACTACATAAGCTCAACAGAGGAGAAGATCGACGGTTGGATGATGATGGGATGAATATAGGAATAATCCCTTTTCTTTTAACGAAAATGTGAAGATTGTTGTCGTTTCCAGCGCCGTGTTCCACAAGTTTCCTATCATCATTGTGATCTGATAGAATAGGATGTGATTGGATGGTTAATAGGAAGATGATCAAGAAACAATAAACAAGTACGGAAGATCTCATTTGCATTTTTGAACTTGTACCTAATTCAAAAAGATTTTTGAATCTGTTTTCTGAAAAAGAATAAGTTTATGAAAAAATGTATACTTGTGTCAACGAGTGATGCCGTGATGGGGCTTTATAATCCCATCAGTGGTAGGTACTTCTTTGTTAAAACATAGATAATACAACTCAATTACAGATAAGATTTTAGTAATTCGAGTTGTGAGTGGCATGTCATAATTTTTAAGGTTGACTCGAGAATATTAGTTTTGTATATGGGTAATGGTACTACCATTATACAAGTATATCTGAGCTCTGTTTCAACGATGATTAAAAATTAATCAAGGTCTGCATCTCAGATTTAATAGAGTATTAACGTCAACGATTAATATTTATATTAAGTTGTTGTACCTTTAAGAACCTTTCTAATATACTAATTGAGCTGCCAATTCTCTTGTAGTTTTGTTGAATGCGAATAGATTTACGAACGATATACTTGTCTAATACATGCAAAGTTACTAAGTTATACATCCTCAAAGCTTTTACAGTTCGAAAGTGTTATGATCTACAAATTCTAGTCAATGTTGGTGGTACTGTTATAGCTAATGGTGTTAAACCATCTAAAAGCAGAAAGTGATATTGTAGAGAATTTGATAAGCTTTTTTAGCAATAAAATAACAAATGTAACTTTCTTTTTTTTCTCACCCTGAAATGTTTCAAAACTCAAGATGAACGAAAAAAACACGAGAGGTAAACAAAGCTGAACCAAATCGTCCAAGTATATGATATTAACTCAAAACCTTTATAAAGAAAAATTGATTCAGACTACTCTCCAAGTAAAAGTTTTAAGAACTTCTTCGCTTGCGATTCGAATAGACTATCCTGATGGACTCTCGCTAGCCTCGCTAATACACTTTGAAGCCGCCTCAAGCACGATAGTTCTGAACCACTCATCTTCCATCTTCTTCAGAACCTCTCCTACAAAGTCGAATTCCAAGGCTTTAGCTGAGACCAACTCCCCTAAGATCTCTCCAAAGCTCTTTGGTGCTTTTGGCAGATCGATTCCAATGTCATCCAACATTGAACCGTAGAGCAAACAACCCGCCCCTAAGTCTTCACATGTTAGCACATTCTTGGAGATGAGATGTTTCAAGAGTTTGGCAATTGGTTCAACCAACGGAGGGTTTTTCTCTAGACCGAGTGAGATGGCTTCCTTGACTAGCTCCGGGTGGTAAGATGGAGATTTCAGTTCCTCAACACATTGCAATGCCTCACCCAATAAACGAACACTGAAATATTCTTCAAGAAGCGACTTGGTTTTTCTTTCGAGCTCTCCTGCGTTCAGGCTATTAGCCAGAGGAGCCGCCTGTGGCTGAGGCTGTGGCTGAGCTTGAGACCGTGGTAACGGCTTCTCAACAGTTGGAATGGGTTTAGAGGCTTGAGGAGCTGAGCTAGAACCGTTACCTTGCAAAAGAGCACTTGGTCTACCACCACCATTAAGGAGGCCT
The DNA here is from genome assembly GCF_000633955.1 of Camelina sativa. Lineage (NCBI taxonomy): Eukaryota > Viridiplantae > Streptophyta > Magnoliopsida > Brassicales > Brassicaceae > Camelina > Camelina sativa. The sequence goes on from NC_025693.1 coordinate 33,402,702, forward strand.
CCACTGCCCTGAGGAAGAAGCCTTGAGTTGACTGAGAACGACTTGTTGATAGCAGGAGGAGGCTGAACACGCGGCTGCTGCACTGTTTGTCTATTCCCTCTGGGCATGGATCTGGTCCGTTGTATTTCCCAGCCGCCTTCATCAATAGGCATCTTCATAGCACCAGGCATGCCAGGCATCATTCCTCCAGTACCAGGACGGCCAAAGATGCTTCCAGAGCCAATACTGTCCGCTGCACCAGAAGCCGCAGCACGGTTGTTGTTGTTGTTTCTCATACTTGCCATTGCACCCGGACGCAACCCAAGATTTCTCTCTGCCTCAGAATGGATTTCAGTGATCTTCTTTGCTTTCACCTGCACAGTAAACAACACGTAAGCACAACTCTGAGAGAACTAAAGACTGATGGTTATTAAAGGTTTGAGATGGAATGATAAAAATCTTACCTCCTCACGCCTCGGTACCCATTTGTTACGTCGAAGATCAATAACGTTTTGGACCATAAATTTAAGACGAAGCTCTAGTAGAGGATGCATTGCTAGATCCTTCAGCCTGCCAAAGTACGTATCGTTTATACCTCGAGATCGTGGATTCTCTTCAAGTTGCTTCCCAATGGTTACAAAAAATTGGCAAAGAGCTTCAACATCTCCCTCAGCTGGGCAAGCTTTACTGTCTTCTCCTAAAAGCTCCTGTGTTACAAAAATTTCAAGTTCAATGAGCTCTCTACAAGGCTACAATATAAGAATATGCGGAATGTAAATAAACAAGAAACATAGGTCATAATACATACTTGGACAATGTGATGAGTTATCTTATCAGGCACCATCTTTTGCTTTAGAAGTTCTCCAATAAGACGAATATTTCCAAGTGTCCTGAGCTTCACCATTCTCTCCTTATCCATTCTTTCCATTTCTTGGTCTGGATTGGTCATCTTTCTGATTTCTTCCTTCAGTGCGGTGGCACCCTCAAACGCCTCTTGGCAGTTATTTAAAAGGAGTCTTTTAAAAGTCACTTCTTTGCCACCAGGTTCCTCAGGTGGAAACGAAGGAAGCTTTCCGTTAATATCAAAACACAAACGAGCGTACATCTCGCAGAACGTAGGCTGCAGTATAGCATTCTCAAAAATCAGCTGTATCACTCCCTGCAAATCAAAAGGTAAAGAGCAAATCAATACCATGAAGAGAAACAGAGAATCACAACAGCAGAAAAAATCAGGAATTAAAAAAAAACAAACCTTTAGGATATCAGCAGAAGTGATGCCAGCATCAATCAATTGACCTTTAAGAAGCTCGTACTTCTCCGGGGTAAGCTTGTTCAGAATACTGCAGAGAAATCATAATCAGTCAGAATATATATACACCACAATTAACTTCAAGGACAAAAGCTGAAAACACTAATATTAGTTTGTTGACAATATACCCTTTGACGTTTTTGAGGACTCGGTCTTTATCTGAAAGAGCTCCTCTTTTAGCTGACCATGGGACTTCTGCTTTAACCAGCACAGGGGCAGGACCAGACTGTTTTCACAAGATGATCATCACCGTTAGCAAGAAGAGAAAACTAGTAAAAACAGCATGCCAACAACAAGTAACAAGTGACGGAAAAAAACTTACCCATTGAGATGTATTTTTAGCTTCGCGAGAGTCGTCTCTTACCCATTCTTTACCAGAGGTTGGAACCGGCGCACGAGTATGCCAGTCACGGGTATCAGGCTGGGAATAACGATTCTGTGTCTGGTTTGTTGGCTGAAAAGAACCAAAAACAAGAATGTGATTAAGAAAAACAAAAAGGTCTGCAAAGAATTACAAAAGAGAGAAAGATCAAACAAACACTCACTTTACTCTCGGCTGCACGATTCCCCCAACTCTGATCTTCGCCAAAAAGCTCAACTGCGATTTCCTTACAGCGTCTTAGGATATCATCAGAGACTTGAACCGACTCCTATTAAAGAAAACATAACGATGAGTGATTTGTTTCACAAGGAACAGAAACACAAAGCCAAGTTAACATATGAAATAGGGTTAAATTCACTACCTGTTTGACCTGAAGCAACTGCTCTCGGCTAAACTTCACACGTTCACCAGAATTTTCTCTCTACGAAAAAACAAAACAAAAAATTTCAATTACACAACATAAAGTATCAATCTTTGTCCCACATTCAAATTTCAACAATCGTAAAGAAAAAAAACCCAAAAAGATCCAAACTTTTTTTCATAATTCGATTCATAATCACGGAAACGAATCAAACCCTACAATTTATACAGCTTGTTCAAACTCAAATTCGCGGAAAAAAAAAACAAACCCATGAAATCAAATCAAGGAGAAGAAAAAAAAACAGAGGATTATGATTAGGTGAATTTTACCTTGACGGGAATAAGGGTTTCACCGGTACCACCGCCATTGGTAAGATCAAAGGAAGAAGAGGAGCTAAAGCGAGGAACGAAAAGCCTCTTTCCACCGCCGCCACCGCCGGGTCTCAAGCTCAAAATCGATGATTCACCTTGTTGTTGCATTACTCTGTTTTTTCTCTGTTCGCGATTAGGAAGATTCAATAAAAATATAAAATAAAAAAGTGATTTTTTTTCTTTTTTGCAGATAGATAGATAGAGGAGAGAGCTATATAGTGTTTATATATGTGTATTGACGGTAGAGAAAGATTAAAGAATCACTCCTTTTCCTTTTTGTTTTTGGAAGCTGTGTGTTCTATATTTTTTTTTTTTGCCCTAATTTCCTCTTCTTTTTTTTTTGTTCTTTTCCTTTATATTTCTCACGTGTGAAATTATATTGTTAATTACAAGAATATCCTCTATTTTTTCATTCCCAAACAAAATAGGAAAAAAATAAAAATTTGATGGAAAAATCTCTGACCAAAAGAAAAAAAAAAAGTTGAAGGAAAGTTTTGTAAGATATAAAAACTTAAGAGTTAAGATTGATGAATTTATTGCATTTTTATCAAAATATAAATCTACTAATACTAAAAGTGTATTTGGCATGGGTCTGCATGAGTAAAAACTGTAAAAGTCAATTAATACTCAAAGATTATCTCTAGCTATTAAAAGTTTTTTCTTTTTTTTTTTTGTTTGGTAAAAGCTATTGAAAGTTTGAACATTTAGCTTATATATGTTTGTGAATTTATATGTACTTCTACACAAATATACATCTATATAATTAATTATAATAATAATTGATTTATGACATTATAATTTAGAAAATATTTTACTGAGAAGTCATAATAACCATGAATTCTTTTGCAAAGAATAATTAACTTTTGTTCTTCTCCCTTTTAGAACAGGAATATCATATTCCTGAAAAATAAAAAGGTCAAAATTGGTGAGAGGACAAAACTGGAATTTAATAGATGAAATTATCAATTAATGTGACACAAGACAGAAGTCACACAATTAAACTCTTTTAATCCTGTCGTACTAAGGATTAAGGAACAATGACATTAATATTGAGCCCTTTCTTTTAAATTGGTCCAGTAAAAGCCCATTAATAAAACACCGTCGTTTCGTTTCCAACACTAACTTGTTAAACGACGTAGTACAATCTCATGGCTTTTTTTTTTGTTTGGCTTCTGGTTCTGGATAAGAGCTTCGTGCAGCTGCGAAGGTTTTGAAACCTTCTGGAAGTGAAGAAGAAGCGCCATGGTTGGGATTACCAGCACCGTCGGATTCAACGCCGTTTTCTCCGGAATCACCAAAACTTTGTCGTCGCATTCACTATTCTCCGTCGATTCCAAGCTCTGTGGTCTTCGTCTCTCCAAAACCGAACTGTCTTTCGCTAATCTCACTCCTTCTCCTCGCCGTGGCTTCACCGTCACTTGCCGCTTCGGAGGTGGTGGTGGTGGTGGAGGAGGTTATCGTTTCTCTGGAGACTCGAGGCGAGGTAGACCGAAAGAAGCAGAAGTTGATGAAGCGCTTGATATCGCCTCAATTAGGTACTAAGAAGGTTTCATTAGCCTAATTGTGATTTTGAAATTTTTCTTGATGATTCGAACTTTGATGGTATTGTTGTGTGTTTGAGTAGGTCAGCTACTGTTAGGCTTATCGATGAAAAACAGAACATGGTAAATGTGACTTCAATCTCTTGAAATCAGCTTTTGATTCTGTAAAATTAATAGACTCATAAAGGTCCAGTTTTGTTTTTGCTCTCTGTAGCTTGGTTTAGTATCTAAAGACGAAGCTGTTCGAATGGCTGATGATGCTGAGCTTGATCTGGTATGTGTTTCCACTGAAATGTTGCTATTATGGTATATGCAATGTTTTTGCTATGATATGAGTCTGAAAGATGAATCAGAACTCGAGTTGATGCCTGAATATGCGAATAGTCAGTGAAATTGAGCTAGTAAAAGGAAGATTGAACTAGAAGCAAAGCAAATAACAGAAGAATAGGGTTTACATTGGTATATATAGAACTCTCTTGTAGTACTAAGCAAACCAGAACTTAACAAATTAATTTAGCTACACCGAGTCTCTAGTGTAACTAAGCCAACCAACTCAAATTGATAGATTGTGTTTGTTTTCAGGTGATATTATCACCTGATGCAGATCCTCCAGTTGTTAAAATGATGGACTACAGGTGAGTTTCTAAATATGTGTTGAAATTGTCTCCTTGTAGAGATATACCAAGCTGTGCTGTATTACCGGTGATGATGCTTTTTGTTTTGCTTTATCAGTAAATACAGATACGAACAGCAGAAGAAGAAGAAAGATCAGCAAAAGAAAAGTATTGACTGTTCTTCTCCCTCTTAGTTTTAGAGTTGGAAATGAGATGTTTATCAGCTTATGTGTTTTTTTCTTGTGTTTCTTCATATCAGCCACTCGCATGGACTTAAAGGAGCTTAAAATGGGGTAAAGGCTTTCGTTTTTTGTTTGTGATGTTGCAAATGAAGTTTTAAGAACTGAATCTTCTCAAAGGTTACCACTTTTTTTTCCGACAGTTATAACATTGATCAGCATGATTATTCTGTTCGTCTAAGAGCTGCCCAAAAGTTCTTGCAAGATGGTGACAAGGTTTGTTCCCATAATCTTCATAAGCTGCGACTGCGAGAGTTCTGTCTAAGCTGAATGTATTTTGTTAATGTACTACTTGTAATGCACACAGGTTAAGGTTATTGTGAGCATGAAAGGACGAGAAAACGAGTTCAGAAATATCGCTATTGAACTCCTCAGACGTTTTCAAACCGAAATAGGGGAGGTAACATGTTCGTTCTCCTCTTGTTATTTATCAATGTGAACTGTCTGTGAATTGATTGGTGAGTCACTGAAACTTGTCCCGGATCTGTAGCTTGCGACTGAAGAGAGCAAAAACTTCAGGGATAGAAACTTGTTCATTATCTTGGTACCAAACAAGGAGATGATTCGGAAACCACAAGAACCAGCCTCAAGAAAGAAGAAAAAACAACCGGAAGGCGAAGTTTCGGCTGCAGAAATAACGGTTGCAGAAGTAACGGCTGAGCCTCTACAGATCGAATCTGAAGTTTAAATCTTTTGGTAAGGATTCTGAGAGCTAAAGTAAAGTTTTGTATATTTACTTTTCTACCATGTCTCAAGAGAGTCAAGAGCTGTATAACAGATAGAATTAGTCCTATTTGAATGATGTTCTTCGTTTGTAGATCATTTCTCTAATCATTTTTGTATAACTTTCATCGTAGTTGATTCATACAGAAGTGTACTTGTTTAACCAAGCTTATAACTTAATTGCTTACATGACAGAAACTACATAAAGTCTGTTCAAATAATAATATTCAATTTACTATTTTGTGTGAAAATGTAATTTATTTGAGTACTAAACTAACAGAGATTATATATTTGGTTAAGAAGAAAACCTAAAACTGAGGTTACATGTGAATATTTAAATTGCATTTTCTTCATTGATTATTCTTTAAACCCTCTCTAACCTTCTTCACATCTTTTTCCTACAAGTAAAAGACAAAATGGAAAAAGATGATGGCAGAAGAAAATGCAAGCCAAAAAGAGCGATTTACAAGTCATTCTTTGAAGTGTGATGTTGTTACGGCCATGGAAACTTGCTTAATGGCAATGATGGAGACTCTGCATCATCTCTTACTTCTTCTTCTTGCTTCTTTTGTATCAGATGGGTCTTGAGGCTACTCTCTTCTATCTGTTTCACACAAAGAAAAACTCGGTTTAACGCGTTGAAAACCATAGATTCTTGGATTTGTATTTTGATTTGTTACCTCCATGACTGCGGTTGATGCCAAGAGATCTTCACATTTGTCAAGCAAAAAGTTCTCTTTTGCTACTGTAACAGCAAGATCGGAAATAACCTTATTCATCTCCTCTGTTTGCGAGTGTAAAGACCAGATGGATGATCCCATACTCTGCATAACATCAAGAGCTGAGGACATAGCCAACTTTAGAGATCTAAGGTCCGCCTGTGATCACAAGAGCTTTGCGAAATCATTACTCGATTCTTGGTCTTTTCGATCACTGTGTGAAGAAGTAAGAAACCAATACCTTTGTTCCTCCTGCCAGTGGAAGCCTGAGAGTATTTGCTTCCAAATCTCCAATGGCACCAGCTAAAGAACTAATGTGTTCTCTCTCAAGTGTTGCCCAATCTTCAAGGCAAACCATCTGCACAAATACTTACATGAATGCCTTTAGATCATGAGGATGATACTCTGATGAACACAAGTGGAAGTGAAGACATATTTTACCTGATCATTTAAGATGGATTCTAGCTTCATTTCTAGCTTCAGCTGTTGGAGGTAAATTCTTTGGTTCGTCACATGATCTCGTAGGTCTGAAGTTGCATGCCAGACATTGTATAGTGTTTCCTGTAACCTCAAGATTGTTAAAAACAGAGGAATGTACACTTGTATAATGTCACTCTAACTATAGACTTGGAATTTGAAGCTTAAAATTGATACAATGTGTCAAGTTTGTGTATTGGTACCTCAGCAATTAAGCTTTGAATATAGCTTACTCCCTCAGCTCGAGCATTTGCAAACCGCCACTGCGTATATCTATTATAGAGTAACCGAAGCTGATGAACATCTTCTATGTAAGTTGCCTTTTTACCTTTCTTGACATCCGCAATGAAGCTGAGTACCGAGGTTGTGTTGCTACTGGATTGTGCGGTTTGTCTTATCCGGGATGGACTTACACCTCTCGGTGGAGGTGTAGAAGATCTCACACAGGAGAAATTTCCCGCTCTTGAAGGACTTAATCCTCTCAAGGGACTCACTCCTCTTGAAGGACTCAAGCCTCGAGAATTAGATGACGATGATGAAAATGAGGATCTGCTCGGTGAAGCAGTGCGTGAACCAGGAGCAGACAATGGGTGCAACCTAGCTAAGGTTGTTCTATCTAATGAACTTGCAGACAAAAGCTTTAGAGACTCACAACTACTACTATCTTCTGAGGTTGTTGGAGACAAAATCTCTTGTCCACCATTTTCATAACAGGACAACAACCTTGTTGTGTCACTAGAAGACTTTAGCAATGGTTTAGAGATTTTATTAGACAAAGGCAATGACATTCTCCTGATAGCTTTATCGTCAAGATCCAAGCTTCTGTTCATAGGATTTGATGATGTAATCCTCCCACTAATTCGACTAGGCCATCGATGTTGTTCTATTATCTTACTAAGAGAACCATCCACAGGTTTTGAATTCTCTGACTGTCCAGCAGACACATTCTTACCCCTCAGTGGACTTCTTTTTCTCTCAGGCGTATGTTTCCTCAACACAGATGTTGTCTCACTCTGCTGCTTATGAGCTATATTCGAAGAAGACGGTCTCAATGTCCGATCACTCGAAGAAGTAACAAGCGGTTTCTCCTTCTTACTAACAGGAACTGAGACTGAATCAGACTGAAAAGAAACACTAAGGCTTCTCATAGTAGAAGGCCATAAGCTTTCAGGTAAACGACCAGTAGGTAGCTTCCTAGAAGAAACCTGTAAATCTATAGATACATCACTAACCGGTGTGGAAGGGCTACGTTTCCTTTCCGCTGAAACAGCTCTTTTCGATAAAGATTGAGAGGTTGAAGAAGGCACAGTCCTCGTGACATTAGGCGAAGGACATCTCCTAGTTTTAGTAGGAGTCGGTGATCTGTATCTTGAACTAACCTCCATTGTTCTAGCACGGCGCGTGACAGAAACTGCATTGTTCTTCTCAGCTGGAACAAGAGGCGGTCTTGTAGTATCAGATTGCTGCTGCTTCGCCATTGCTGTTTTCTTGGAACCATATACCACTTCCATTCAAGCTAGCATAAACCAACTTGCATTGATTGGATTTATAAGCTAATGCCTCTCATTGTAGACACTTCTTTTATTCTGCCAAAAAGTAAGATACCTTACAGATGAGCAAGATGGAGCAAAAGCAGAGAATATTTTTAGAGACAACCCAGATGATAAAAAGAAAGATAAAGATTAAATCTTTACAACAGAGACACAGATCAAGAAACCTTTAAAGACTACCCAAATTCTAAGAAAGAGAAAAAAGAAAGGTGAGATCTTAAGCCAAAACAGATCAAGACATGAAGATTGAAAAAAAGACAATCCTTGGTCCTTGGGACAAAGCTGACCAGTTTCAAATCACCATAAAGCAAAGTTAGGTCCCAAAAGAAAAAGGGGACAACAAGAACAAGCTGAGACCTAGTAGTTAAAGAGATAAGAAAGTTGTGTCTAGCTAGCTAGGACTATAACAAAAGGTCTAGTACTAGTACTACTAGTATATAGAGTTTAATTGTGCTGCACTTTTACACAGTTTCTGAGATATTCTTGATTTCAATCAAAGACTTTATTTTTATAAAACCTTCTGAGCAAAAAAATACAAATCTTTTTCAGTGTCATTGTCACGGGTGTGCCATGGTCGGATGGGCTGGAAGAAAAAAATTTAATGGGAGATTTCACAATTCACAGACTCACCTTTCTTTCTTCTTCTTCTTCCACCACATCAAACAATCAAAATCTCAAAGTTAACAAAAAGAAGTTTCCTTTATTAGCTTTTTTTTATTAACAAGGAACAGTTTTGATTAGAATAATGCTGCTAATGAGTTATATAATTAACAATTAGCAAAAAAAAAATGGAGATTTTGCAGATTCATCTGTTTCCTATATGGGAAGAGACAAAGAGGACCACGTGTATGGAAGAATCAGTGTCTCTACTCCAAGTCCGGCAGGTGAAGCTCAAGTCAAATGGGGCTATCTCTAGAAAGATTGTATCAGAATCAAGGTCAAGCCAAATCCTCAGTCAGATAAAAATGGTGATATTTTTTTATTTTTTTGCAGTGACAAATGACAAATAATGCAGATGAAATTAGCAAAACAATCTGGTGATTAATATATAGTTTATGTTTTGACCATTTGAGAAAAGAAAAAAAAAACTTGAAATGTTTCTTGGGAAAATAAAGCTCGTGAAACAATAAAATTTGGGATTCGAAAGAAAAAAAAAAAAAGGGTTTTGTTTATAGTGAGAAATGAGAAGAATACAATTTGTTTTTTGTCTGAGAGTGAACCACGACTTGTGTCTCTTATAGAGCAGACAAGTTTTATCGATCAAAACTATTTTTGGAATTTATTAAGTAATTCTGCAAAGATCTTAAAACTTTTGTTCTTGGGGCTTTCTTCATTAAAAATCTCTATAAAACGCCAGAAACTGAAACAAGAATTAACATTGTCGCTCAATAAATTAGTTTTTGATACAAATTAATCAACAAAACATCAGTTTTAGTATTTGTCTCAGACTAAACGAACACTCAAGAAAAAAAAAAAAATTAGGGGTTTCTAATTTTGATCAAAATCAAAATAGGGTTAACAGAAATAAACAAACGTACAAAAAAAAGCAAATCAATATGATAAATTCGAAGTTGGGAAACTCGAGATTTCTAACCTGGTGAAGAAGGCTTGATCCACAAGTAATTAAACCCCAGAATTGTTCTATCTTCGACAATTTTTTGTTTTTGTTTTTGAAGCTCGTGAAGACGCAAGAGAAACAGAGGAATTTTTGTTTTGAATTTTCTTTTTTTTCTTTCTTTCGGGTTACTGCTGCATTGTATTTGGATCGTTGACAAGACTTTGTTATATTCAAATTTTCAACTTATGTTTTATTAGTATTTATTTTGGGTAAACCACATAAAGAGAAAATGTTAGTTTTTATATAGTACAAATTAAATCCTCGACCCTACGAAACATCGTATGATGATAGTGATTGTCACTTTGTCAAATGTTAATCTTTAAGTGATTACTTTTCCAAGTGTTGATTTATACAAGCAGTTTTTTTTTTCTTATAAAAAAAGGGAGATTAATATGGAAAAATGATAAGCAAAGCTGCAAAGGTATATCATTTTTTTAACAATTTTAATATTTAACATATTTTTTTGGTAAGAATTTTAAAATTTAACATACTAAAAATAGAATTTCGCTACTTTCTTTTGACCATTTCTAGTTTTTTTTTAATTTGTAGATTTTAAAAAGTGATCTTGCTATACATTTTGAACGTAATACATTAAAAAATAGTAATCTACTAATACTAGTTTTCAGTACCATCCAATGATAATTTGGTGAAAATTTATTCAGCTCATATACTAGTAAAACTAGTCCTCAGACTGATCCAGATATCCGGAATTTTTGAGTTTCATACCCATAATATTGCACATATTTTTTTAATAATATTTCCTCCATATTCATTTAAGTGTCATATTCAAGCTTTTAAATATAAACTAAGAAAAAATGTTGTTTAATAAATTTATCTATTGGTCCATACATTAAGTAAGAATTAAACTTGAATTTTTTTTAACAAAAATTTGGATTGAACTCTAAATCGACATTTGTTTTTATATAAGTATTTGATTAAATGTTGACAAAAAAAAGTATTTGACTAAATATTCTAATTTATGGAGGAAACAAATTGCAGAAATCTAGCATAGATTCATCATTCATGTATGTTTGAGATACTCAACAAATTTTTTTATTTTTTATTTAATGATCGTACAACTTTATAGTAGTTGATTATATACACATACACTGATAATTAGCAGTCTAAAAAACGTTTAACTTAATTATTTTCAATATATACAAACTAATTAGACCTACTGTATTTTGTCTTGAACAACATAGGATTCCACCACTGAAACAAAATTCTTGAATTCCTTTGTTAACAAAAAAGGTTTGTAATTTCTTTCTTGTTACTCTTCCTAAGTGGAGAAAAATTAATTCGTCTCCTTTACGGTTTAAATAATTTGCTTCTCTTACTTTTTCATCCCACTATTTTTACTCTATTATATCAGTCACCAAATCAAACCCACGGTTAAAAGTGTTTTTAAAGAAAATATGCAGAGGTAAATGAACAGCGATCATAACCTTATTTATTCATTTATGTTGATGTAGCCAAACATAAAAACGTATATCAATATGTATAGGGAAAGAGAACATATATAAGAAGAAAGATCAATAAGAATTGAGGTACAAGTGTAGAAATGGGAATTTCAGAAAATAAAACCAAAAACACTAATGACATACTCGTAACAAGCATTAATTACATTTACATGTACCAAACTCGTAAGTAAAACACGAGCTTACCTAACCGCACTATAACGAATTTGCATAAGAGTGATAATGACGCTATATAATGTAACGAAGTAATGTACACATATAGGATATAGCCAAACAACTAAGTAATGTATTCAGCCACAAAAAGACTAATGTATGATAATGATTGTTGTAAAAACAATGTGTATAAGAGAATAATTAATTTTGTCTAAAAATAAAATAAAAAAGAGAATACTTACTCATATTATTGAAAATATCACAAATTTAAAATGCCGAAAGTGAAAGATAAGTTAAATTACTCTACATTGTTTTTGGCGTTTGGTGTGGTTAAGTATATAAGCAAAGGAAAGACCAAATGATGAGCATTCATGTGCTTAGCATGATTATATTGTGACCACCATTTTATTGCATATGCCATGCTTCTCCTATGTTTCCATCCCTTTTCTCTTAAGTTATTGGATTTAGTTTTTGTCATTCACAATATCATTCAAAAATAGATCATACAATAATCCTTATTGAATGCTAATTTATTATAAACCTTCTGCTAGATCACCAAATTTCAGAATTTTAACTATTGAGTACATATAATAACAGATGCTTCTTATAATTTTTTGTACTTTTATACCAAATTTTACTTTCGTTATCATCTATCTTTAATTTGAATGCAAAATTATTAAAATATGTATCTGCTAGATAACAAAATTTTCTAGCAAAACTAGCATATTATATATATATATATATAGCAAAATTATAAATAAATTGTATTTTTTTTTTGTGAGGGTACTTAATACATACAGTATAATATCATGTAAAATAATGTGTGCTAGAGATAATATAATAAGATATCTATTAAAAAATGTTCTTAAAACAACACATTATAGTTGAACCATCTTATTACGATTGTCCCATTTGCTATATTTGCAAATAAGAGGGTGAAATTTCGAACACATCTCAGAACTTTGGTAAAACTAGATCCATTTATTTCGGAATTTAAAATGGTGCATAACTTAAATTAGATATGTCTAATTGGAGGATACATCTATTATATATAACCACACTTTGTTATTTTTTGAAAACATCTACTACATTTTTGTTCTTTCTTTTCAATTTTTGAAACACTATAAATTTATTTCTATCATCTAGGATCATGAAGAAAAGTTTTCAACTCTCGCTTACCATTCTCATTATTTTTACAATTCTTGTTTTAGGTTTGTATCAACATTTATAACATGATTTCTCCATGTATTACATATAGTTTCTGCTAGAGAATCTAGTTTATCAAAATTAAGTTGACAAAACTTTTTAATTAGATTTTTATGATTTTAATACCAAATCATCTTTGATATATATATATATATATATATATATAAATAGGTTTCAATACTTTTTGTTCAGTAAAGAATGCCATAGTATCAATTTAGCTTCTTCTTTTTTTTTTTTTTCTCTTTCTGATTTACTTATGCTTTTATTTACTACAACATATGCTTTTTTATATGATGTTATAAAATTTGTGTTCTGAAATGTTTAATTTATATTCACTGAAAAATTCTTTGATGTAGTTAATTCTTCGAAACATAATCTTCTCAGTAAACGAATTCATTAATATAGATTAAGTATAAAAAATAAAAGTTTAAATTTTAAACATATGACAGGAGTGGTGGGAAGAAAACACAAGTGTTGGGAAGAAATTAAGGGTGAAGACCTTTGTCCTCGCCTTCAGTGTGAGCCTACTTGCTTAAAGAAGCATCCGAAAGGAGGCCCTCTTTGTGTGCCTGTGCCTTCAATCCCAGGACGATATAAATGTTTATGCAGTTATTCTTGTTAATTTGTTTCATTTTACAATAAAAATTTGAATTATTTTTTAAAATAAAAGCCTTACAATAAAGTAATTTAGTATGGGAAAAATGTCATAAAAATCCCCAACTTTCAAATTTGGGATGTTTTAATCACCAACTTTCAGGATGCCATTTTAATCACATACTTTCTGTTGACTTGACCATAAAATAACAAAGTTTTGTTGACTACGCCGTTTTAAGCATGGCGTTTATTAAATTTCTAATCCTAGAAAAAAAATCGTAAATTCTCTCTATAATACCAAAATCTCTTATGCAATCTCTCGGTTACGATGAGTTCAAGTTCAAACTTTTACACATCTGGTTGAGTTGGTGAGTGTGATGTACCATCGATGTGTAGAGAGTATTTAGGGTTTCTTTCTAGGGTTATGAATTTGTGAAATTGGAATCGATTTGGGGATTTAGTTTCTTCAATTGGTAAAAGATGTTGTTTTTAGCGTTAAAAACATGGTCGTTTATGCAAAACGGTAGCAAATAACATATAATTTTACTCTATTTTTGAGATCTTTAACAGAAAATAAACAACGTGGTCAATAAAATTTTGTTATTTTATGATCAAGTCAACGAAAAATTTGGGATTAAAATGGCATCTTAAAAGTTGGTGGTTAAAACGTCCCAAATTTGAAAGTTGGGGATTTTTACGACATTTTTCCCAATTTAGTATGTGTCAATTTAACAGTAAATTTAACAATAAATTTACACTCACACACTTTGCCAAGTTTTTGAATTCGAGCAAAACCAACAACAATTCCGGTTTTCAAATCAATCAGATTCTCTAAACCGGAATAAACCGGAATTCACATTATCCGTTCAATCTCTTTCTCTCTTAAGGCGAAAAGAAGCTTATCTATCTTCTTCATCATCTCTTCTTCCCTCAATCGGAGTGAGTACAAAAGATTACAAAAAAAAAAAGTCGCCGAGAGCACAAACCCTTATAATGGCTTCTCTCTCTATGGCTTCCGTTAACGTTAGCTTCTGTCATCCTTTACGCCCTTCTTCCCCAAAGGTTTCACTTCGCAGTTCCGTTCAATTCGCGAAGAGTCTTGCCTCAACTCACTCCATTTCTGGGCTTCGCGCTGTTTTGCCTCAGAAGATTTCTATAGTTGCTTCTCCCAATTCCCAAAAAGTTCAGTCTTTTACCGTTTTCGCTCATAAGGGCTACAAGTTGAAGACCCACAAGGTCCTTTTCCCCTATCTCTCTCTCTCTTTCTCTACATTTCTGTTTTTAGCATAGTGGAGCTCAAATTGAAGTGTTTAGCTTCGAAAGTTTTGATTTTTTCTCGGTCCAATGGTTAGTCTTGTGTCTATTGGTGTCATAGAGTGATAGAGACTTAGAGTATATCTGGTAAAGTTTGGGATTTTGCTGAAGCTGTGAACTTTATATTAGCGTTTAGAAGAGTTTAATTGGTTAAGTAAAGGTGTTTTGCTTATCTTGATTGTTGTCAAGTCTTTTTGTTGAATGAAATTATGAAAATGTGTAATGTTATTTTGTTGATAGGCTTCAGCGAAGCGGTTCAGGGTGACCGGTAAGGGGAAGATTGTGAGGAGGAGATCTGGAAAGCAGCATTTGTTAGCTAAGAAGAACAACAAGAGGAAACTGCGTCTATCGAAAATGGTTTGTTTTTTCTTTAGCAAGTATTGTTGATGGGTGTTAGACTGTTAGTTTTGTGTGTGTTTTAGCATTAGGTGTGAATACGGTTTGAAAAGAACGAGCTCTTCTTAGCTTAGAAGGATGATGGAGCAGACACAAATTTGGTTTTTCTTTAACAAGGAATGTTGATTCTGCAAATTGTTGATGGGTGTTTGTTTGGTGTGTGTGTAAAAATGCTTTCATATCTTTCAAACTTTAGTGATTAGCTGTGTGTGAATCTTGTTGATGTTTTAGCATTAGGTGTGAATACGGTTTGGAAAGAACGAGCTCTTAGGATAGAATATTGATAGAGGAGACGCAAAAACTCATTTTCTTAAGCTAGTTATGAAGTCTGAAACTTGTCTGCTAATGTCTTGGTAGTAAATGCACGGTTTCGTTTGTCAAAAACACACATTTTTTAACTTCAAACTGCATCTTTCCTTGTGTATTCGACTCCCTGCATCTCTCACTACATTCACTGCATTAGGTTCCATTGGAAATGTGATCTAAGGAGAAATAACTTAGTTGGCATCAGTTTCATAATCTGAATCTTCCTAGTGTATAATCACAACTCACAAGTTCAAGTTATTACTTTGTTTTGGCTTTGTTTCATTAGCAACTTCACTCCTCTGTTCATTACCCTCTTCTTTTGTACATGTCTTAACTTTGTGCTGTGTCTTCTGTAACACAGACCGAAGTGAACCGGAGCGACTATGACAACGTAATCGGAGCTCTGCCCTACTTGAAAGTCAATCGAAAGGCGACTTAAGCAGAGAGCTGGATAGATCCTTTTCTTACCTTTGCATTTCTCATTTTGTAATCTAAGTTGTGGTAATATCCTTTTGTATTGTGTGATATAATTTGGTCAATGAGTTGATTTTCTTTTTGCACTTTGTCTTTCTTTTTTCTTTGTCTCCGCATGACAAAACTATTCCTAAGGTGTAACAGATACATCAGCAAGGAGTTTGGTCATGGATTAATGATTGGGTTGAGAAATCAGATAGACAAGACTTCATATTATTATAATCACACCAATCTCATTCATAATCTCTCAAGTCTCAAACCTAATCTTGTTAAAAGATAAAATTGCGGCTGTGATAGAGACTGTCTAGCTAATGTTGTATTGTTGTGACACTGAGATTTCACTAAAGGATAAGAAAAAACAATATTTAGTGTGTAAATGTAATGTTACAAATTAAAACACTATACTATAAATCTCGGGTAATCTTTTTATTATATGAACCAACTAGAATTTGTAAAATTTCTACCCGCGCATTCGCGATATTTTAATTTAAAATATTTTCTACTAACATAAATTCTTGAGCTCAAATATAATAATTCAAACTTTTGAGTATAAATCTATATAAACACTAAACTTACTTTACTAAATGATATAAAACATACATATTGTTGAAGGAATATTTATTTGTGTGAGATTTAGTTTAACATAGTGTACATTAATATGTTGTTTGTGCCAAACTGCCAATGTTTTGGGTTAAAAACATTTGATAAAATTGATAAAATCTCAAACGTGTTTTATATTTTACTTTTTTTATCATGTTTTAGAATTATAGCTTTAGTTGATAATATGTCTTCCGAGATATGCTACACAAATCACATGTCACTTTTTGTAATAGCTTACATATCATTTTTTTATATTTTGTGACCATTGATTTTGTTTTATTAGATAGACTATTTTTTCAAAATCCTTTTTCATAGTTTTCCCAAAAAAGTGCGATCCTTACAATGTCTTCATTTTTTATCAAAATTTTTAAGTTGAGTTAAATAATTAATCTTTTATTTTTCTTTAAGTGAAATTTAATAATAAATCTTTGTAGTATATGAATCTTAGAAACTAATGTTTCACTTCAATTTTATTTTATGTTTAGAATTTTATAAATACAATTACATAAATTTTTTTTACTCTATCATGCATTAAAATCTTACTTCCATTCTAAAACTAATTAACTCATTCTAAATTTTGGAATATAATCATTTTTTGGTCAAAATTTGAATAAATAACATTATTATTAAAATAAATTTATAGTATTTTTTTTACTATCTTAAATTTTTCATTTATGTTACTTAATTCATTTATATATTGTTATTATTTTTATTATTTACTAAAAATTTTATATTATTGTTTTTATTATTTTAAAATTTAATTAATTTTACTTAATTCGTTTTTTATTATTTTTTACTATTATTAATTATTATTAATAAATATGAAATGAATTAATATTTAAAGTAGTAATTTTAATGCAAAAAAATAAATAGCATTGCTTATGGATGCTAACTTTTTATATATATATGTTATTAAATTGATACAACTAACATTTTTATACAAAGAACTTTAAATTTGAAATCAAGTAATAATACATAATAGAAAACTTTTAATAATCTATTAAAGTATAATAAAAAATTATTGAATTTAAATGTCTATGATTGGAGTAACACTTCTAAACCTTTTCCATAAGAGACAAAACAAAGAAAAAAAAAAAAGGTAATTGATAGCTAAGGATGATGTGTAACCACATTACTAAACTTCAATTATAAAATTAAACTTTTAAGATATTTGTTTAGTTCATTTACTAATGCTTGGTTCTAAATTTATCCATTAGAATAATAGATGTCAAAAAAAAAAA
>NC_025693.1:33420565-33443677 GCF_000633955.1 Camelina sativa
AAAAAAAAAAAAAAAAAAATCTAACCATTAGAATAGAACCATTTTTATTATTATAATATAGATATGTGACACGAGTGACGACAAAAACAGACGAAAACCAAACAGGGAGAAAGAGAAGAGACCAGTTTTAAGTTTTTAGATAAGGAAGCTAGCGTCCGAATAAAGCGACACGTGTCATATTGTCCATCTATAGCCGTCATTAAAAAAAAAAAGCAAAACGTAGGACCCGAAACAGCCTATCTCAACCAAGTAATATATTGATAATAAAAGAAATGACAAACATAGCCTCCTATGTAAAGACACGAATCAAAAGGCCAATTTGGGTATTTTCTAGAACCTTAATTTTTTTTTTAATTATATTATAAATAAACCTCTCAAGAGCTGCGCGTGACACTTCAATCGCGTCCTTTTCGCGTTTTTTTAGATCTTCAAATCAAAAACTCGTTACTCTTCTTCTTATATAAGATTCTTCCAATAGATTCACTTGAAGTTTCTGTGATCTTTGATTGAATGGTTGAAATGATGATGAGACGTCAAGCTTCGAAGTTTCCTTTGAAGCTAGAGATGGTTGAAGATTCTCTTGAAGATGAACATGCTCCTCTCTACAAACGTGCTAAGGTTTTTGCATCTGTTACAAAGCTTTGATTTCTTATATGTTTCTAAGCAACTAGATTACATTTGTAATTTGATTTTTATTGATGGGTTTGAAATGGAATTAGCTATGGAGCAATGGAACAGGGGTGTCTAAGTTTAACTTACTTGAGGAGCCAAGTCCTTTGGGGTTGAGTTTAAGAAAGAGCCCTTCTTTTCTAGAACTGGTTCAGATGAGGCTTTCTCAAAGTGGTGACGACACAAAGTCGGAAACTAGTTGTGTTAAGAAAGAGAGTTTTGGTTTTGGTTTTGGTGTTGGAACCGTTGAAAAGTTTAAAGCTTCTAACTTTCATGCTACGGTTCTTAGGATTGGTCAATGGGAGGTGAGTCTTCAAATTATGATTTTTTTATGTTTCATGGTTTGTCTTTTTTTTTTGGTGTCTGAGTTTGACTTTTTTGTTTGTAGTATAAGGCGATGCATGATGGTGATCTGGTAGCGAAATGCTACTTTGCAACACACAAACTTGTATGGGAATTGTTGGAACATGGTCTTAAGAGCAAGATTGAGATTCAGTGGTCTGATATTATGTCTCTAAAGGCTAATTTGCCTGAAGATGAACCTGGAACGCTGTCCATCGTGGTATGAAAATGGCTTCTTTCGTGATTGTTTCATTCAACTGTCTTTAAATGTACCAACGAATTGTTTTTATTTATGATCTTTGTTCTGTTTCAGCTGGCTAGGCCGCCTTTGTTTTACAGGGAAATTGATCCGCTGCCTAGAAAGCATACTACGTGGAATCCGACATCAGATTTTACTGATGGTCACGCCAGCATGAACAGGTAACAACATGTCTTGCTTGTGTCCTAACTATAGAACTTATATGTTATGACTCCAACTGACAATGGCTTATGTATCTTTTTGATATGGTAGGAAACATGTTCTGCAGTGTCCCCCAGGGATATTGGACAAACATTTCGAGAAGCTTGTCCAATGTGATCATCGTCTGTTCTGTTTAAGTCGACAGCCAGAGATAAATTTGCCCTCACCGTTCTTTGATTCACGGACATCTATATTTGAGAATCCCTCCATGTCTGGATCTAATAATATGGCATATCCTGTTGGAGCTCAGTCATCATCAGAACATGTGTCTCTCTCTCATGATGCACTATCTCCTAGCTCAGGTATATTGTGTTTTGTTTTCACTATTTATCATATTCATTTCCTCTTGTATTGTGCTCATTAGGTCTTTTATTTATGTTTAGTGATGGATGCTCATGCAATTGAAGGAGTTGGTTCGTCTGTTAAATCGAGGAACAAAAACGGTTGGAGTCAGAAAAAAGTGCCTGGCCTACCCCAATCTATCTCGATGAACGATTTCCTTACACTATTGGATCAAGGTTGTGAGAACAACCAAGAGTTTGAGGAAATGAAACAGTTTCTGCTAAGTGACACCTTACCCGAGACATCAGATGAGAAGTCTGTCATGTCTAAGGTGAATTCTTTCTGCAACCTCTTGCAAATTGCTGCAAACTCGCAGCTCAATATCGAGACTTGTGATACCGAAGGAGGCAAAAGAGTTGTTGATCTTGCTTCAAGCAGCAAGCCACTACAGGGCATGTCAAGGATAGACTCATTCAGTGATTTGTTGGGACACCTTCCCCCGATCACATCCCTCCCAAAGGTATTGTTCAAAATTTCAGAAGAAGATTAGTAGATAGTAAAACTGAAAAGTTCCTGTGACTAGGGATCTTGAACAAGTAGCTGTAAATCAAATTTATCTTTCTTGGTGAGCAAGAGAATTTGTGCTCTTGTTCGTAAGGATTTGTAGGAACTTTTTGTGTTTGATGATGAATCCTTGTAAAGAAAAGCTTTTGTGATGGCATTTCCTAAAAGCCTTTTTGTTTGAAACATTAACAAAACTTTTAATATAGCTTTCATCCTCTAACCTCATCTTCTTTGCTAATCCCAAAAAATGGGTTCTACACAAGACAACACTTTATATTAAAAGTTTTGGGATGAAAATTAGAGAGACCTTACACAAGACCCAAAAAATGGGTTCTACACATTTGCCTTTTGACAGAGTTTGAATTGGGATTTGATGAACTTAGAGATTGCTTTGGGCTTTATGTCCAAGTGAAACTGCATATAAGTCGAACTAATAGTGAAATAAACGAAAAGCCAAAAGGACATGAGACCTCTTCACTTCCACGAAAAACCCTTTGCCTCCCCCAAGCGTTTAGTCTCGCTCAAAGTATTAAATGGAGGAGACGACTCGACATACTTCTCGTGAGGCTTTATATATTTTGTCTTCGCATGAGTCTCAAAAAACTTATCTATTTGATTTCCTATGGGTAGTGAAAGTGCTAGGAGAAGATTTACAGAGAGTCTCAGAAACTCAAGAAGGGTAGGAGGAGATTAGAAGTGAATCATCCAGACAAGTGGTTTTGAATGCACTTGTTTATGGTTTGTCGACCAGGCATGGTATGTAGCCAAAACACACACTTGTCTAGTGTTTCACTTCTTATCTCCTCATACTTTTCTTGGGATTCTATGATCCTCTCCGCTTGTAACATCAACAGCATGGTTTACCACAAGGCAACAACCTTCATGGGATCAAGATGATTTTTTGGTTCTCGGGCTAATGAGTTGCAAGGCAAAGATTCAAAGGCCACAGACATATAGAAGACACGTCTTTGGTCATTCCAAAAGTGAATGAAGAAAACAAAGACTTGGCAAAATCTAATTAAAGTAAATCTATGAAACTGAGTTTGGTGTTTGCAGAAATCGAATTGGGACTTTGACCAAATTATGAATTCCATTTTGGTTTTAACCAAACACATTTCCGTGTGGGTTCATAGTTTAACACTCTGTTTCGACCCCATTTCAGTCTAATGTCTTCTTATCTGGACTTAAGACAGCACATTTTTCATAAATTTATTGTGTTTGATTCCTAAGCTAACACATTAATCTAAAATTTTAGAAGAAACATAGACAAACATAAGATCATTCTTATATAATGATATTTGTAAGAGAGAAAGTAATGTTTGAAGCTAACACAAACGAAACAAAAAAAGACATCTTTCTTAGACGATATGAAAATCAAAATCCTCTCAAGGATCGATCCCCCAACAACTTAAAAAGTCTCTACACTCCAGTGAATGCTTTCTTCCCTATAGCAGAACTCCCAGCTGGAATGACCTTAAGGACATTAAACCTCACCGTCTTTGACAAAGGTCTGAAACCACCATTTAAACCAATGGTATTCTAATATCAGTACATGGATGCAATATGATCACATTTAAACAACATTTAAGCCAATGGTAATCTATATCACAGAGAGATTCTAATGAGTTCAAGATAATTGACTACTGTCCTCACCTGCATTGCCCAATGATCACATGATCTCCTTCTTTGACACGGAAACACGGTGAGACATGAGCAGGGATGTTTGAATGCCTTTTCTCATACCTAATGAAAAGTCAATGTTAAAACACTAGTCTCAAACATTGTGGTAACATTAAAGTAAAGATCTTTTTTTATTCACCTCTGATACTTCTTAACAAAATGAAGATAGTTCCTCCGAACAATGATTGTCCTCTGCATTTTCGCACTGTGACATGTTCCTGCTAAGATACGACCTCTAATAGAAACCGTGCCAGTAAAGGGACATTTCTTGTCAATGTAAGCACCTATATACAAAGTTCACAAACATGGAACATGTTATCTACTACTACACAAACACAGAACTCGTTTCAATTTCATAAACCATATAGGGGAAAAAAGAGATGAACTTTAATCCAAATTACAACACAATCTAAACCAAAAAAAACACAAGCTTTAACATTTACAAAGACAAATTGTGTACCTTCAGTAGCTTCTCTGGGAGTCTTGAAACCAAGACCAATGTTCTTCCAGAAACGATTACCTCCCTTACCAGGTCTCTTGCCTTTACCAGATTTCTTCGAACTGAATAAAAAAACACAATAATAAATCGCATAAGAGAAGACACTCTAAGAACTGTAGATAAAAGATGTATCTTTTTCGTAAAACGTTTCACCTCAAGAAGACCTTTGGTTGCTTCAAAAACGCCTTCTCCGTCTGCAACACATGAATGAATCCAACATTATAATCGTAATTGCATAGAAATTAAGAAACTTTATAAATCTACAATGAGATATATTAGAAACCTGCTCCGCCATGGTTGAGGTTGGTACTGGAGAGTGTCGAGAGAGAGACAGAGAGAAGCCCTAAACTGCTTGTGGGATGAGAGGCAAAACCCTAAAATCGCTTAACCTTAGCAGATCGTAGTTATAATAAATGGGCTTTGGGAATCATTATTTAGTTTTAGCCCAAACAGATCTTTACCCAAAAATTTGTTTTTTTTTTTTTTTTTTTCTGTGTAACATCATCATTTGAAATTCACTCTTGGTTTTTTTGTTTGAATTGGTTCAGTTTTAAGAAAAATAATTTGGAAATGGAAATGTCAGTCACAGTCTCACAGCTATATATTACTGATTTCATGGGCATTTAAATAGATTTGTTTCATTGTTTGACAAAAAAAAAGTTGGCAACAAGATCACACAGAGGTAAATCACTAGTCACTACAACACTAGTGCCCTTCTGGTTTTGTGTTCTTGATTTGTATATGAAGTCTCTCTCTGTACATCAACACTACGAATGACAAATACAACAAAACTCTAATCCTAATCTCATCCTCAAAAAAAAACACGAAACAAGCTTGATGCAGTGACTCATGCCTTGCATCCATTATTCAAGATTGGCTAGGACCTACCTTCTGAGCTAGAAACTTCTTCAATGATGCCAAAATTGATCTAAGTAGGTTTGTCTGAATGCCTCTGCTGCAAGATTGTTTATGTCAGAATCTTATCTCTTAAGTGTGTTGCAGTAGCAGTCGTCTCCTCGTGCACCTTTCTGGTTCTTTCCATGTCGTTTTGAGGTGGTGGATGGTATCTACAGGCCACCAAAGAAAGATCTCTGAGTTGCTCCGTTTTTAGACAGTTCGCTGGTGCTAAGTGTGCAGGACTCAGTTGAAGAAGTACTGTGATTTGAGCACTTCCTTTAAATCAAAATCCCCTCTCTTCGGTACTGGAGGAAACACGAGATTCGGGTATGCTTCTTGGAAACTTTGGAGCAACTGTATCAAGAACACAACAATGTCAACAAGACAATCAAGGCTATAATTTATACTAACTAGAGAAAGAAGTACTAACTAGAGCATCACCATTAATGTTGATATTCGATAAATAAAGCTCTGTTAGTATAAAACTAACAATTGATTCAGTAAATTCATGGACCTTGATTCAGTAAAGCTGGAAACTACTTCACATATGGTTTGAAAATCGTCTGATGGTTATCACATTCATTTGCTTTGGCATATGTGCAGGAAAAGAAAGTCAGGCATTTAAGCTTCTAACGAGACAGTTATCGAATACTTACATCTTCAAGGATCGGTGTGTTGTAAAGCTCAACAAATTTCTCCCTTAGTATTCTGTTCATTGTGTCAACATCACATGCATGGGTCCAGTAGGAGTCATGCACACCTGCAAAACCCAGGCTTTGTATAAGTAGATATTCCAACTTTTTTTTTTGGTTGGCAAGTCATCAGTTAAATTAACAGGACTAACCTGCAAAGTTTAGGCCAGCCTCTCGACATGCGACTGCAGTCATCATCATGTGAGTGCCGTCCAATGAGTGCACAAAATTTGGAGGAAACGCAGTTCTTTGTTTCCTAACATCCACCTGACATTACAAGTATTTAAGTCTACGGGATCATACAAGTGAAATTTGCTCAGTGCTCACAAAGAGAGGAACAAATAGGCTTACCGTGTTACCTTCTCGCTGCAGAGCCAAAACCTGAAGAGATGTTCTTATCTGCAACCATAATGGTCATAGTTGATACCAATAGTCAAAATTATTGGCTCCCACGATGGGATGATTTGTAGTTTACATGACAAATTCTTAATGGATAACACTTACCAGATGTCTTTCACTTCTGCAATAGGGTTGCACAACAGGAAGCCCAAGAGGTGTGATCCATCTCACTGGATGATTATCGGAAGCAATTATCTGTAAAGTTGACAAGTCAAAAAGAAAACACGATTAGGTCTCTCATTTACTAAACGTAAAACAGCAGAGTTAACAATCATATTACAAGACCACACCTTTGCACAATCACCAAGCCAACTCATAATGGCACGTGCCGCTTCAAATATTTCTCCAAGGGCAGCTAGAGTCACCTGAGGAGAAATGTTTCAAGCATAAAATTAGTTTATAACTAGAAACAAAGTAACTAGTATTTGCGAGAATGCTACTATTCTTCTTACTTTTGCAGAATAGCAAGCAGCAGCAAATAACATTCTCTCGTCAGTGATAACACCTTTCTCTTCTAATCTTCTTTTTATTTGTTCACGCGCTCCAACATAGGTGACACCATATACTGACGTCATTACCGTCTGCTTTACTAGCTTTCTGTCGACCTGAAATCAGAAGAAAACATAGCTTTATGTTCATTGGGAAGAACTTTTCCCATGGCTTTATGTTCAATAAAAAACCATTGAGACTCACTTGAGTGATAAGGATCTTTGCCAATGCGGCGGTTGGGTTTGACTCAGGATCCTTACTGCTGTCCTTCTTCATTATTTCATGGACTCTATCTCAGCACAAGCAAAGACGAGAGGAGTGAGAAAGAGAGACAGAGAGGAAAACCATTAGAAACTACGCTTGATATGATTCCAACTCGAATAAATGAATTCCATATAAAATTGATATGATACCTCCGTGAAATTTCAGAATAGACATCAGCTGGTTTGTCTCCTGCAACTAGATTAACTGCCGCAGCTTCAAACTGAGAGAAGCCATGTTACAAGAAGAGAACTATATGAGATTGTAAATTACTCCAAATGAGAGAAAAAGCCAGATATAAATGTTCACAAGAGAGCCTACACTATCTCTTCCTAAAGCTGCATAATGCTGTAGACCATTGCACGACCCATCCTGCACACAGAAATTATTCAAGGAAAAAGTGTTAATTGACAGATTAATTGAAAATATATAGCATAGTTGATTGACAGCCCAATGGAAAGATCATCTGGTGAAAATAATTAAAACAAGTGTCAAGTAAAGAGTAGAATAACTTTGGATACAAGTTTACGGTGCTTACCTGATGAATAGGCAAATGGGAAATTACTGAATAAGGTGAAGGGCTTTTCAAGGCTTGTGTCAGAATAACACATGCAGCTAGACACTGAAACGGATCTTCAGCCTTTAACCACCATCGTTTTCCATGTATAGTATTTTCAGCTGAATCTATTATATCATCCAAATGGTTTTCCACAAAAGCCAGACGCGCATCATGTGAGAGCTTTTCAACACCACCTGCATAGAGGTTTGCTAAATGTATTTTCAGCCAATGCAAGCCTGACTTTCCAAGTGGTCGTCCTTCAGCAAACTCCAGGGTTCCACGGCAAAGATCAGAACTCAGATGATTCAGATGAGGATGCATTGGGTATGCACGGCCCCTGAAGTCAAGATTGTGAGGGTAATAGAATCCTTCCTCGTCTTTCATTTTTCTAGCCACCTGAATTGACAATTTTTTAGTTCATATTTTTTTGATAGTCAAGTGAAGATGGAACAAAATGTTGTAAGCAGTAAGAAAGTATTTCTTACAGAAAGTTTGAGCTCAACATCACATCTTAGAGAATGTCTCTCTCTGTTAATCTTGTTGGCCTTTCGAACACTCCACTTCCAGGCTTGGATTTCATCTGGATCCTCAGAGGATGGTTTCTCTGGTATGGGAACCTAAACAAATAAACAAGAAAGAGAACAGAATACATCAGACACATACCACTAAAACCTAATTGACTCTCGAAATGAAACCCTGAAAGGTAAAACAGCAGAAATCCAATAACATTTTTAGTGACTTACGTCTTCACGATTAACTAATCCTGCGATGTTGCCTCCATCAGCCCAGAGCCTCTCCACCACATCAAGTATTTTCCTATTTACCCTCCACTTGGTGTTCCCAAGTGTATCCAATGCCTGTTCAAATTCAATTTCGGAATATAAATAGTAATGTAAAACATTACAATTTACCAGACAGCAACAACAAAACATAATTTACAAGAGCGATAATACCAATGTACCTCAAATACTCTATGAGCAGTCTTGTGACTAATATCTCTAAGTGCATCTTGCTGCTTTTTGGATCCATGAGTACGCATGATATAGGAAGGTAAGAACAAGTAACCACCCTTGTCATATCTGAAGAAAATGTCACAGCATTTGCATACGTAAGTGCCATATAAATAATGTGTGGGCATGAGGTTCTCAATTAAAGAGCACCAATCGTACGTATGGGGATAAAATCTAGAGCCAAAGAAGAAAGAGTTTTTCAAAGCCATACCCTTTCCATCTCTTTGGTGGCACTAACATCGGAACATAAGGAATTAACATATGCTTAGCCTGCATGAGACAATAACAATAAAAGATCACCTAAAAGCTCATGAATGGAATAGCTTTAAACCAGAAAAGAAACGTTTTAACTCACAGACTTATCCAGTCCTGCAAGGAGAAGCGAGTCACATTCAATAACTCCATATCTCCTAACCAGCTTTGACCTACAAAGTCCAAATTTTCTTAGATAAGTATAAGACAAAGAGAGAAATGTGTCAGGTACTCCTCAAACTGGTACGACAACGAATATGCATTCTCACCCTGGATATTTGGTAACGGTTTTAAACGTGTGTCTGAATGCAGGTCGAAACTCGGGTATAGAGTCTCCTGACTGGGTAAGAGGAGGTTGTACATAAGCTGTTTCAATCAATAGTTCTAGCAGACGGCTTCCAAGCTGAAAATTGACAAGAGTACAACAACAAAGATTAAATTATTTCACTATCGAAGACAAGTACCATCAATTTCACTCAAAAGTGTTTAAAACGCCACAGACCTTAGCTTGTGTAGCTCGCCCCCATGGTTTGGTACCTTCACTTTTCACAACTTTTAGTGCATCAATGATCCTTTTCCTACGAATCAAACTATTAACACGTTTCCTAAGCAATTGCTTTTCTTTCAATTCCTCTTGTGAGTCCCCTGCATTGTTCTTCCGAGTTCTCTTCAAGAAATTGTGAATCCTCACCTAAAGAGATCAACCAAAACCACAACAACTCAGTACATCATTTCTTCACTAAACTAAACTGACTATTCATTCATTCATACCTCCTGCTCAATAGCTATGCCAATACTGACAGCAGCTTGAACAACTTGGATACACCCATCTTCATGTCCGGACATAACCAACCCCATCATCTTATGCATCACAATAACCGCCATTTTATCAGCAGGTAAAAGCTCAATATGAGGCGCATAAGCTGCTCTAACCTTCTTGCTCTTGTTCTTCTGCAGCTTCTGCTCTCTCTCAATCACATCTTTCAACGGTTGAAACCACCCTAAGAACATATGTTTCACATAAGGCAAATTCGGAGCTAGATTCTTCTCACACATCTCCTTCTCCAAATCTCTGTACTCATCAACCATCTTCTCCCACGCTTCAGTCTCTTCCTTCACTTGACGTCTCCTCAAAGAATCAAACTTCCTCTTATCGATGTCTTTGTGCTCAATTTTAACAGTCTGATCAACCATTTTACTCAAACCCTTGAGAAACAAAGCAGAGATCCACGGTGGGTCTTGCATAAACAGCCTCCTCCGACCAGAAAGCCCATTCCTTTCTACCGGATTCTCAAGCTCCTCAACCAAGCTCGCTCCTTTAATGGCTCCGGCGTATGAGGAGTCCTGATTCTCGAAGCTCTCGATGAGATTGCCGTGGAAATGAACGGAATTCGAAATGGGTTTCTCGTGAACAGAGAGAGAAGTAGAAGAGGAGGAGGAAGAAGAAGAAGAAGAGGAAGCTGAAATCGGAAGTGAGTGGCGTTGGAAGAAAGGAAGGGTTTTGCGGCGGAAGAGGGCGGGGGAGGAAGGAGGTTTAAGGCAGGTGAAGAGGGAAGTTTGGTGTTGGAAATGAGAGGTTTGGTTTAAGGAGAGAGAAGGAGAAGCCGCCGCAGCGGAAGCCATGGAAGGAAGGAGGAGGAGATAGTAAAGGATAAGGTATTGGTCGTCTTCTTATGAACATTTGAAGAAGAGAAAAGAAACTTTGTGTTTGTGTGAGCAACAAAAAACAATCCAACAAACCTCTCTAAAACCTCTACTCTTTTGTTTTTTTTTTCCACAATAGATATTTTATATTTTCCCCAAATATTTTTTTTAAAAAAAATCACAATAGAATTCTAGAATGATTTATAAGATATTCAAAAAAAACAAACATTTTATTTTTATTTACTTTTATACTATTAAAAATATTAAACATATAATATAAATATAATTATTTTACTTTTCTAACATAACATCTTTATAAAATGAAAACTTATTTTATATAGCGATAACAAATTGGTTAAGTATCCACATGATTACTGAACTTAACTCCTAAAATATTTCTGAAGATATAGAATCTGAATTTGAGGAATAGGTGCAACAACGTGAAATTTGTGATGACAACACTGTTGTGGCACCATCACTACACAAGAGATTTCTATCTTTTCGTAGCCATATAGAAAACCAACTATATAATTGTTGGGATCAGATATACCAAAGAACTTATCAGTTAGAGTGGTTAGAAAGATACAGCATAGCCGTTGTTCATGAGCAACATGTATAGTTTGTGAAGAAGAAATAAACCCAACAAGGATAACAAGAAATTTTCAAATTGATGATGCAAGTTTCACATAGAAGATAGAACTAATCACCGTCAAAAAACTTGGGAATAAAATAAATGGACTAAAACTGTATCACAGCAAAAACAAAAACAAAAGACAACACAAAAAAGTAAGTCACACATTTATGTCAATCTTCTGTTTGAGACCGTTTTTCAATCTTTCTTTTATGTCTAAAACATGATGTGTCTATCGCGATTGATCACCGACATGAATGGTGGCATAAGACTAAGGTTTTAATATGAAGAGAATTTAAACAAACGTAGCTCAAAAACATCTCGAAACTGTTCATGGAGTATCAACATACTTGTTTTCTTTATGATACAAAGTTATTTTGTTTTTCTTTAACGATTGTTTTGCCAATTGCGGAGGAATCTTTACACTGTGAATTTTTTAAAACTGGATATAAAAAAGCTGGACAACTTACACGAAGATTATGTAATCAATAAGGCATTGCATGATTTTGAAAAATAAATATTAGGTTATCTGACACCCGGTTTCAGAGACTTACAGAAATGTTTAAAAAATTGATTTGACCACGTATGTCACCAAAGTGTACTTATCTTTTCGGTCAAAGGTCCTGAGAAAACTCTAGAGTTAAGTGTGCTTGAGCTGGAATAGTCTCAGGATGGATGATCTTCCGAGAAATGACTGTCGGAACTGTACGAGTGAGGACAAAACATAGGGAAAAATCATATAGTGATTTGGCCACCTATATCATCGGATATAGATAGATTCATGGGCCTAGTGAAAAAGCGTGAGAACCATTAAAAAATGTGAGCTCATGGACTATGATTGGACATGAGCCCACTGAGAAGTGGCAGTCAAGACGTTACATGTTATATGCCAATTAGGATTTGATAGAAATTCCAATGAATTTTTCGATTGTGATTTTTTCATATTTTTCACAATTTTATGTAAAACAAATTATTTGGAGCACTTAAGTAAAAAATAATTCAAAGCCTAATACATATTTTACTCATATTGCACTTATTAATCTCTTCATTTAACATTTGTTGCATCGATTGTCCTGTATTGCACTAAACCATACTTCTTTAATTTGTAACGTCGCTGCCCTATATAAGAAATTAGCGCAACTTATACGGCTAAAATGAATAGTCTATGAAAATTGACAAACAAGAACAGTCTTTAACAAAATTGAGATAAAATATGATGGTGTCCGCGTACGAGACGGACCAGATTGTGATAATTAACAAAATCACAAAAGACAAAAGTTCGATACTGGAGCAACAAGTTGCAACAACTTATTTAATCTAGTCGCATTGGTGTGGTGGGCTAGGTTAATTAATTTATCTTATATGACCGTACCCTAAACATCAGTGCTTAAATACCCAAATCATAAAACACAACCAAGCCATCTTCCTATTTCTTAACTTTTTTTTTTTTTTTGTCTAATAATAATCATCATGTTAAACACCCCATTTGATATATATTATGCTCGACATGGGTGCCATATCGGACGCTGTTGAGAATACACCACCCCTGTAGATTATTATGTTATTTCACTATTATTTTAAAGCATCACCTACTAATCTCACTCCCAAACCCAATAAATATCACAAACGTGACTATTTAGTCTAATCTATAATCTAGTATATACTTTTTCCAATATAAAAAAACTCAAAAACAGATGGTGGAGTTAGGCCTTAAGCTAGTTTTTTATGCTGACATATACACCACCACTATACGAAGATTAACACACACCTTCACGAAAAAAAAGTTAACCACACGGCATTTATAAAACGATTAAATGACGTGGCCGAGATTACAGACGCGTTCACATCTCATTGGTTGACTTTACAAGTCAAACATCATAGGCGCCAAAGTCCAAACGTTAAAATTGTAAACGTTTCGTTTTCTTCTTTAAACGTTAGTTAGGCAGAAACTATAAAAGAGATACTGTCTCTCTTCGATTGTATAACATATATATGTGTGTATAGTCAAACACCATTTTTGTTTCTTTGTTGTCTCAATTAAACTACACCTACAAAAAAAAACAAAATGAGTTCTTGTTCTTTGTTGTTTATCTCGTTCTTGATCACTGTTATGACCGTTCTTGCTTCTAAAGAGAACGATCATGAGTTATTAAAAAGTGATCTAGCGTCTCTGCTTTCTTTCAAATCGGTCATTGTTTCAGATCCTCATAACTCTCTAAGCAGTTGGGTTTCAGTTTCTACTTCTTCTTCTGTTGATGTTTGTAAATGGTCTGGTGTGAAGTGTAACAAAGAGAGCACTCGAGTGATCGAGCTGGACATCAGCGGTCGAGATCTCAGCGGTGTCATCTCACCGTCGATCGCCAACCTAACCGCTTTAACGGTTCTTGACCTTTCAAGAAACTTCTTCGTTGGAAAAATCCCACAAGAGATAGGCTCATTGCATAAAACCTTGAAGCAGCTAAGCCTCTCTGAGAATCTCTTACAAGAAAACATTCCACAAGAGCTTGGTTCGCTTAACCGTCTTGTGTATCTTGATCTTGGAAGCAACCGGTTAACTGGTTCAATCCCGGTTCAGCTCTTTTGCAATGGTTCTTCTTCATCTCTCCAATACATAGACCTTTCTAACAATTCTCTAACCGGAGAAATACCTCTCAAGAAAGAATGTCATCTCAAAGAGCTTCGGTTTC
Source organism: Camelina sativa (assembly GCF_000633955.1). Taxonomy (NCBI): domain Eukaryota; kingdom Viridiplantae; phylum Streptophyta; class Magnoliopsida; order Brassicales; family Brassicaceae; genus Camelina; species Camelina sativa. The sequence continues at coordinate 33,434,583 of NC_025693.1, forward strand.
TTCTCCTCTGGTCCAACAAGCTCGTGGGGACTGTACCGTCTTCGCTATCAAACTCTACAAATCTCAAATGGATGGATTTGGAGTCAAATCTGTTAACAGGAGAGTTACCTTCTCAAGTCATAAGCAAGATGCCACAACTTCAGTTTCTTTACCTTTCTTATAACCATTTCGTTAGCCACAACAACAACACCAACCTCGAACCTTTTTTCTCCTCTTTAGCCAATTCCCCTGACCTACAAGAGCTCGAGTTAGCCGGAAACAGCCTCGGAGGAGAGATTTCTTCTTCCATACGGCACCTCTCTGTAAATCTTGTGCAGATTCATCTTGAACAAAACCGTATCCATGGCTCTATACCTCCAGAGATATCAAACCTTTTGAACCTAACCCTTCTAAACTTGTCGAGTAACCTCTTGACCGGTCCTATACCACGAGAGCTTTGTAAGTTAAACAAGCTTGAAAGGGTTTATCTCTCAAATAATCTCTTAACCGGCGAAATTCCAATGGAACTCGGGGAAATACCTCGTCTTGGTCTTCTTGATGTTTCAAGAAACAAGCTCTCTGGTTCAATCCCGGATAGTTTCGCTAACCTTTCTCAGCTGAGAAGACTTTTACTTTACGGAAATCATCTCTCTGGTATGGTACCTCAAAGCCTCGGAAAATGTATCAATCTTGAGATTCTTGATCTCTCTCACAACAACCTCTCAGGGAAGATTCCAGTTGAAGTTGTCTCCAATCTCAGAAACCTGAAACTGTATCTTAACCTCTCTAGCAACCACTTAAGCGGGGGAATACCTTTGGAGCTAAGCAAAATGGATATGGTTCTCTCCATTGATCTGTCTTCCAACAAACTCTCAGGGAAGATTCCACCTCAGCTCGGAAGCTGCATTGCATTAGAGCATCTGAATCTTTCAAGAAATGGTTTATTCGGTACGCTTCCAACATCAATAGGCCAATTGCCATATCTTAAAGAGCTAGATGTTTCTTTCAACAGATTAAATGGAGCTATACCGCCTTCTTTTCAACAGTCTTCGACTCTCAAGAACTTGAATTTCTCCTTCAACTTGTTCTATGGGAACGTATCTGATAAAGGATCATTCTCTAAGCTGTCCATTGAGTCTTTTCTTGGAGATACTCTCTTGTGTGGTTCTATAAAAGGCATGCAACCCTGCAAGAAGAAACACAAGTACACTTCTGTTCTTCTACCGGTTCTGTTATCGTTGATTGCAACTCCTTTTCTCTGTTTTTTTGGGTATCCTCTGGTCCAAAGATCAAGATTTGGAAAAAATCTAACAGTGTACGACAAAGAAGAGTTGGAAGACGAGGAAAAACAGAACCGGAATGACCCGAAGTACCCAAGAATATCATATCAGCAGCTCATTGCAGCAACTGGAGGTTTCAATGCTTCAAGCTTGATTGGTTCAGGGAGATTTGGTCATGTTTACAAGGGAGTTCTAAGGAACAACACTAAGATCGCAGTTAAAGTACTCGATCCAAAGACCGCAATGGAGTTCTCTGGGAGTTTTAAAAGAGAATGTCAGATCTTGAAGAGAACAAAGCACAGGAACTTGATCAAGATCATCACAACCTGTAGCAAACCTGGTTTCAAGGCTCTTGTTCTGCCACTGATGCCAAATGGAAGCTTAGAGAGACACTTATATCCGGGAGAGTACTCGAGCAAGAACTTGGATTTGATTCAGTTGGTGAACATATGCAGCGATGTCACGGAAGGAATAGCTTACTTGCATCACTACTCACCTGTCAAAGTTGTTCACTGTGATCTCAAACCAAGCAATATCCTTCTTGACGATGAAATGACCGCTCTGGTTACAGATTTTGGGATTTCAAGATTTGTTCAAGGCGTTGAAGAAACAGTTTCTACGGATGATTCAGTGTCATTTGGCTCACCAGATGGATTGTTATGCGGTTCAGTCGGTTACATTGCACCAGGTACGTACACAATTCTCAAAACATTATTAAAGTTTCACTTAGTAGTCTCTCTTAGTCTCTAAACTAAATGGTTAGTGATTATTCATCAGAATATGGAATGGGGAAACGTGCATCGACACATGGAGATGTGTACAGTTTTGGGGTTCTCCTGCTAGAGATTGTGAGCGGAAGGCGACCAACAGATGTTCTTGTCAATGAAGGATCAAGCTTACATGAGTTTATGAAGTCACATTACCCGAATTCTCTAGAGGGAATCATCGAACAAGCGTTGCTCAGATGGAAACCGCAGGGGAAACCAGAGAGATGTGAAATGCTATGGAGAGAAGTCATAATGGAAATGATTGAGTTGGGATTGATATGTACTCAATACAATCCTTCAACTAGGCCTGACATGCTAGATGTTGCACATGAGATGGGACGGCTTAAAGAGTATCTCTTTGCTTGTCCTTCTCTTTTTCATATTTCATCTCAAGAAACACAAGGAGAAGCTAGTTCATGATGGTTTTCTGATGAATCAAATATTTCAGACAGTTTTGATAATTGTATTCATTCTTTTAATGATATTTCTTGGATTCTTGAGTCAAATTGCATTGTTTAGAAAATAAAAGTTAGATTTTTCAACCAAATCTTCTATTTAACATTCATTGGTTGATAATTTTAAATGAAAAGATTAGGTGTGTTTTCTGTAATCATGATCATATCTTATGTGCGTGCTATGAATATAGCAGCGAAGCTTCTCCTACTCTTCCATTGCATTATTATCTTATCAAAATCTTTTTGTGCCTAACTCTGGATTAAAATACAAAATTTGTAGCAGAGGTTTATATTGTAAGTGGAAGCTGATGTCTGCTTAATTAATCTCTCCACTGTGTTGATCATTATTAGTCCGTTATTAGTTTAATATTTCTAAATTAAGTAAGAATTAATGGGTTACATCAACATCGACAAAGGTCAACATGCCATCAGATTTGTCTCTTTCTGCCATATTAGACAGAAGTGATGAGCCAAGAAACAAAAGCAAATACAATCTTTTTGATACGTTACAACTTCAGAAATTTCCTTATGCTAAGTTTGATTTTGCAGCAAACGAATGCGTAAGATTTCAAACTTTTTGATTGGTTTGACAGAAATATCTGAGCGTTATTGATTGAAGCTTCATATTTTTATCTTTTAACTTGTCAAATGTCAATATTGTATCCTCGTCTTATCGTCACTAAAGTAGTTTCTGTAGAAACATCATCTTCAAACAATAGTATTGGGCAAAAGAAGATGCTATAGGACAAGCTAGAAGTGATAATGAGGTAGGTGCAAAAGTAAAAAAAGATCAAACAATTAATAATCTTTTCAAGTGCATAGCAAATCCCGGATGCACACACAAGGAGGACGGTATAAGTCCGTAAAAGAGATGAGATATGCTTCTTGAGTGTGACATCCAACAGAGAATATGAGTAATCACAAAGTTGTGGTAAACTGAAAATGCTGCCTCTATTTGATAGTGACACAAATGGTTTATAGACTTAGTTGTATCGTGCCAATGAAGAAAAGGTTTTGAGATGGTGAAAGGAATATATACTTTTCGGATTAGGCCTTAGAATGTAAAGAGCTATGATGACGAATAACCATGAGAAAAGATTATGCTTAGAGACAGAACTAGAAAAAGTTTGGTTGATAGCTACTTGTGACCTTATCTGGCTATCCCCTATCGGTTAAATTTAGTTCTAACCGCAACCAATCAAAGAAGGGCTTTAATTTTAGCTATTTGCTTAGGATTATGTATAGACAATCCAAGATTGGTGACTGTGAGGTTTAAGATTTTATTTGGTGCTGAAATGACAAAGCATCCACAAAACTCTTCAGGTTGGTAAATCTCACTTTCATGGTTCTCTTTTTTTTTTTTTTTTGTCCATCAAAATATGAACAAGTATGATTAAAACAATAAAAATATCTAGAAATAGAAGAAGATTTGTTTTCTCAAAGACTCAAACATTACAGAAGATATGGTTCTTAATTACTACAAGCTAAAAAAACAAATGCAAGTGCAATAGTAATCTCACGCCTTCACTAATCTCAATAACACACTATAAGATTCTCAAACGTCTGGAATACTCGCCCTAAAATCGTTATCTCAAAAAGAAAGGCGTGTCTTATAGCCAGAAGTAAAGCATAGCCTGTTTCAAAATAGACATGCAAAGATTTTGTTAGCACTTAAGTACTATATAAAATTTTATTGAAAGAAGTTGATATTACCATACCTCTTGAACAGAAACAGTAGCTGAGTCATAACCAAACATTGCAGATCTTAACTCTTCTTCTGATTTTCTCTGCAGATTCATATTTTCTTGCTTTACTACAATAGCTTGAGCTGGCTCTGTGTTGCATCTTTCCCGCTCAAGCAGCTCTATTCTCTCTTTCAACCTTTGCAACTCGGCCTGATACTCTGAATCGTTTGCAGAACAACTCCCCCGCGCATGATCTCTTTTGATGCTTCTGTCTCTTCTCTGTTTTGATGACTTTTTGGACATCTTTTTCACCAACAAATCAGGTTTACACAACAAACCCTTTTCTCCATTCTTAGTTTCAGCCTCCTGCTTCAAAGTATTGCACTGTTCTCTTAAAGAATCTCGAAAACCCTTAAGCTCTTTCAATTGCTCGTCCAGCTTCTTGATCCCCTCCCAATACAAATCGTTATCCTTCTCCTTATCCCTTCTTGAATCCAAGCTCTGCTCTATAACTCCCTTCTCCACAGGAACTGTACTAATCGATTCAGAAGACGGCGTTTGAGACCTATCGCAAAATCTCACCCAATCCTCATCAGTTCCGTTACATCCCAAGCTCGTAAGCTTACACCTGTAGGCATGTAATTCACACTCAAGATTCTTGATTTCAACATCTTTCTCGTAATTCAGATCCTCCAAAAGCTCCATCGAGAACTCAGCGAGAGACATTCGCTCCTCAACCATTCTCTTGTACTGGCTAGCTTCCATAGCAAGCATCGCCTTCTCGCCTTGAAGCCTACGTATCATGGACATGGCTTCGCTCACTGACGAAGCAGTAGCTTCTCTTTCAGCATCCAACTCTCCCTCTAGCCTCTCTACATCTTCTTTCATTTCATAAAAAGCTATTCTAAGATCCGTGGACTCAAGTCCACGCGTATCTAAGCTGCAGCTTCTTCCTACCATATCTCTCTGCAAATTTGCAATATATATTATCTTTCAATTCAAGAAATTACTTAATGACCACTAGATTGTAGCAAAGACTATATAGCTCCTAGATTCTGAAGTTTTTTTTTGTAAAAGTCTAGAGAACAAGAATTTCAGTAATGATACCTCGTTAAGTTGCAGAAGAACACAAGTATTGTCCACAAAGTTTGGCTCACAAAGATGTCAAAAAACGCTTTATGTGGAAACTTATCGTAAATAATAATGACACATTGGAAACTAAAATGTTAAATTAGACAAAATTAGTACCTTATAGATGGAAAAAAACCAAAAAAAAAGAAGGAAAAATTACTCATTCAGAGAAAACACGCTTGACCAACAAAAACCATTAATTATGCTTTGTCCATATCATCATCAAAAGCAAAAAAGTTTCTTAATTTCGAAAGGGCCATTCATAAATTGTGAGAGGAAAAAAAGGGTTAATAGTCCTCTAAAATAATTATGAGATACCAAGAAAAGAGCTGACAAAAATCAATTAAACTTTGAATGCTTAATGTGACTCATTGAAATATCTATTAGGAAAAGAGGATTAGTATCAGAATCAGACAAATTTTTTTTTTTTCTGAGTCAAATATTTTCTCTGAAATACTGATGAAACTTTGAATAATGATAAAATGTGACTTTCTATTATTTTATGTGATTACCTTTATTCCTTTAAAATGATATATACTTTTTTTTTTAATCGTCTGAGACCTTTAAAATGATTTTAAATTTCTTTTTCTTGTTGAAATCTAGTATTATTCTTAAATATTTTTAAGTCTACAACGGCTTATTACAAAGACCAAGTATTGGCTCCTGTGGGGCTTGTGAAAGTACTATCTTTTAACACCCTCACATGGTCCATTTTACAATTTCACTCTGATTCTTGATTTTGTTTAGAGAAGATTGCAACTAATGAATAAATTTTACATTCATTGGAAAAAAAAAAGATTGCTATTGATTTTCATTTTAAGTTATATATGATATACTGTGTACACATCTGATTGGAGTACTACATATGGGGGTTCAGATAGATTGTTTTATTTGGCTGTCGATTTTGTTGGTCCATATGCCATAAGTCACGAGAACATCATAGATGCACAAGAAAGGAGACAAAAAAAACTATTGTTCACAAGATGTGATACAAAGTTGATGTACTACTCTGTTCAATGATGACACCAAGTCACCAAGGAAACCATATCATGAAAGGAGATCTTACATGTAGAATCCTTGATGATGATATGTTGGAATTTCGTGTACGTCAGAAACCTCAGTTTTAGAGAAAGGATCACACAGAATCTTTTTCTACTAAAGAATTGCATGTAAGGTTTTTTTTTTTTTTTTTTTTTTTTTACAAGACAGAGCCTAAACATTGCTTGCGATATTGATGATTGTCAAATAGAGTGGACAATCCATATGTTAAACATGCAATGTTTACATCTTAATCAGAATGATATGAATACTTCTAATAAGATGCATAACAAAAGGCTTCATTCTTACTATTCCCTAGTCGATCTAGCAATATATAAAAAAACCCTCGAAAACCAGAATGTCCTGAAACTAGAACATTGCTATTGAACTCATTTATTTCCTTGGAAGAACCTTTTTTGTACCTTAACCTTCACCACTGCTAAATATTTTCAATCTCCCAAAAAAACAGAGGAATCAAAATGTTATAGCTGTCCTCTGTATTCCTCCTTTCTCATTGTTTCTTCTCTTCCAAGGAACTATTTCGATATTGAAAATGAGATTTAAATGATGAATTAAGTCTCAAAATAGCCATAGACAGTTCAATGCAAACCAGCTATTAGATCGCATACATGGGAATGTAATGTAAGATCACAGAGGCTTACTAACAATATCGTTAGGCTAAACCTCACAAGAAGGGGAAGCCCGTACAAAATCAATGATGAAAAGAGTGGTCACACAATGAGCAAGAGCACCAAAAACTACAAACACATGGAATATCTGATGGCTATGTCCTGCCATATCAAACGCTCCAGGCTTCCATCTCTCAGGCACACGGCTAACATAAAACGCTGCTCCCAAAGCATACGACAAGCCCGTAGCAATCTCGTAACCTAGGGCGACGAACACGTTAGGGTGATCCCAGTAAAGGCAAAGCACATGAGCAGCAGGTATCACGGCAGATGATCCCATTGCTAGGAAAAGATTTGCTCTGAAAGCTCTGAAACGCGGCGATGAGAGAGCTGGAGAGAGGAGAGTAATGATAGCGAGGAGACCGAGGACTGAGATCGAGGACAAGTAGAGTAAACGGAAGTTATGGTGGCAGGAGAAAGCGTAGTAGATTGGTGCAAAGAAAGAAGCGACGATCATAAGTGAGATTCCTGCGTAGTCCAAACGCCAAAAGAAGAGGTTGAAACGTTTTGAGTGGCAAGCGAGGAGGTGTGAAACAGAGCTGCAGATTAAGCAACCCATTGATCCGGCTAAGTACACGAGCCATGGCCATTTTGGAATAGGTTCTCCTTGAGTTTTAAGACCTGATATGTGTTGTGTCACGTTCGAATCCTGCTAGAGGGAGAATCATTTTAAGTTTAGTCATAATGAGAAAAGGATCATTCTTTATCTTTTTTTTTGTTTTCTCAAAACTTTATGTGATCTTTGGTGGGCTCAAAGCACAAGAGAGACGAAAAGATCCAAGAAATATGTCGAAAACAACGACACATGGTGGGGGCAATTTATCACTACTTTGCATGATTAGAAAATGAAAACGATGTGGTTAATATATTATGAATTTACTTTTTATTGCAGCTTTGGTATATTTTTGGTTAACATAGATAAATTAAAATGTTTTTTTTTTTATGTATGTATATTGTTTACTTTAATTTATGTAAATTAATATCAACATTTAATTAATAAATATGTAATTGGACAATTTCACATGATAATTTACAAATAAAATATTATTTTAGCAAATTTACTTCCAAATTATTAATATGAGATAATTAAATAATAATGACTTAATTCAAAGATTATATAAGCTTTGATTAAAGAGGTATGAAAACTATATATTATTATTCAGCATGCATGTGACATAAGATAAGATAAGGCGGCAATTAAAAAATGTCACTAGAAAGCACCAATATACGCATCAAAAGAATACAAAAAATACTTACGTGAAGAAGCAGAGTCTGATTGCTTGAGAGGCAAATCCTCGCTCTATCGTCAAGGTCCCAATTATACACAAACCCCCAAAAAAGGCCAGTTTTACTTTTTTGTTTTTAACTTAAAAAAAAAATACTAATCAGAATGACTATTTCAACCTCGGTGGTTCTTCTTACCCGGACATGCCGTTGAAAACTCCGGCGAGGCTAAGCTCCGTCGTCACCAAGCAACTCACCACCGTCATCCACAAAAATATCGCAAATCCAATTAAGTGCCTAAACATTATATGAAATATTATCAAAAAAGATTACTAAAACATTAGAATGTAAGTATCAGAAAGATTGATGTGTATAGACGTACGTCCAGATGTTGAGAGTCTCGTTGTGCCAAGAGAAAGCACTGAGGAACGTATCTTTGAGAGACCATTGGCAACGATAATGGTTGTGTATAAACTCGTTGTCCTTCAAATACTCAGGCAAGTCTTCGAACTTCATCAACCTCCTCACGATTCTCGTCTCTTCCCCGGAATCTAAACCTGTACAATCGGTGACCTCCACCATCGTTGGAGATTTCCTCGCCGCTCTTCGTTTCTTCATCCTCTGGTTAGTTCTCTAGCAGCCCCGTCGCTATCTCTTTGTATTTGTATGGAGACCAAAACAATCTTCGAATATAATGTGAGGGATGGTGACCGTCCACGTGTGAGATAATTTTGATGTGGATGGATATGATTGGATGTTGAGATTTTCTTTGTGTGAGGTTGCGTACACTTGATTATTTTGTTTTCTCTAGATGTCCCCGTTTTTTTTTTTTTTTTTTTTTTTAATC